>NC_031776.1:22014811-22071704 GCF_001522545.3 Parus major
GCGGCCGCCTGTCCCGGGCCTGAGCGGCGTTGGCACCGCCCGGGCACTCACCCGGCGCGGCCTCTGCCTTGCCCTCCGCGAGTGTTTCCTCGATGTGTCCCTGTCTTTGCCCTTGCCTCTCCTCTGCACGGCCCCGCGGTTCCCGAGCATCCTCCGCATCCCCGCCCGCTCCCCCACCCGCGCTCTCGCCGCTGCATCACTCCCGTTGCTCCCTCCCACTTGAGACCTGTCCCAGCTTCATTCTGCCTTCCTATCCCTGCGGCTCCCGCTGTTCTCATGTCCGAGGACATCCTCAGGAGCCCGGGTGGCTCTGGGGAGCCCGGTCTAATCGTGCTCCCGTCCAGGGCACACGGCAAGTGTGGTGCTCGTGGCCATCCCCATGCAAAGCTGGCCCTGCTTGCCTGCACCGCTGTGTGTGCTATATGCAGTGTGTCTGGTGTGTCCGTGTCCAGCCGTTCTTGCCCCTGACTTATGAGGGCGCTTGCTGCTTGGCCATGCTATCCCACTGTGAGTCCCTCTGTGCAGCCTGTACCACAGCCCATCCTGAAACCTTGCCTCAGGCTCTCTTCTCTCCACAGCTGGTGATCTGCCAGAATGGCCGTGCTGGGGGGCTACTGTGAGGGCAACAACTCCATCACCCAGGCCTGGGTCCAGCAGGGCTTCCAGCCCTGCTTCTTCTTCACGCTGGTGCCATCCGTGCTGCTGAGCGTCTGCCTGTTGCTGGGCGCCCTGCAGTATGCCTGCTACGCCCGCTTCAGCCGTGCCATGGAGCCCAAGTACATTCCTCGCTCTCGTCTCTACCGCGGCCAGGTCCTGCTGTCCCTGTTCCTGGCCCTGCAGCCCTTTGGTGGGCTGCTGTGGCAAGGAGTGGGGCTGAGACAGCTCTATGGGTATATGTTGCTGCATGCCTGCCTCTGGGCCCTCAGCTGGGGCTGTGCCATTGCCCTTCTGCAGCTGGAGCATACCCGGGTGCTGGCCCATGACCGAACACGGGGCCATGGCACTGTCCTCCTTCTCTTTTGGGCACTGGCCTTTGCTGCTGAGAACCTGACCCTGGTGTGCTGGAGGAGCCCTCTGTGGTGGTGGGCACTGGAGGACACCAACCAGAAGGTGAGCTGGGGGGCTGTGGCCAGGGAAAGGGGACGAGACACTTTTGGGGGTGGGAGGGACTGCAGCATCATGGTGTAGGGATGGAGTATGCATATAATCACCTGCCATGGCCAGGTGTGTGGTTGCACCCACACCTCTGCCAGATATTTCAGTCCCAAGCCCAGCTATCACACATCTCTCCATGCTACCACCCAGTTCAGGTAGTGCTTCTACCCGCCCAGACCCAGGTGCAGAATTAGGGGTGTTTCCCTGCTTCCCACAGCCCTTTGCCCTCATGTACCTCTTAGGGTAGGTTCACCTTGCACCAGAGGGCATGGAGCCAAATGAGGCGGGGAGGAGGGAGGTCAGGTGCTGCCTGAGATGCTGTGCTCAACAAGCTCCCACTGAGCTGCATGGGGTGTCCCCTGGCACACTGCACCCCATCCCCATGCTCTGTTCATTATCTCTCTCAGATCATAACCATCCCATGCTCAGGGTTGTGCTGAGGGCCACCTGAGATGCTGAATTCTCACTCTCCATTCAGGTGCAGTTTGGCTTCTGGCTGCTACGTTACATCTGCACGTTCATGCTCTTCATCCTGGGCATGAAGGCCCCGGGGCTGCCCCGCAAGCCCTACATGCTGCTAATCAATGAGGAGGAGCGGGATGTGGAAAACAGCCAGGTGAGTCTTGGGACTGAAGCAATTTTAGGATATGGTCAGGAAGGAGCTGGGGATAAAGTGTAAATACAGCTGCCCTGGGACCAGTATCTTCGGGACATGTGGGACATGTGGAACAAGGTTTAGAGCTTCCCCAGGCTCCCTGCTTGTTGTCACTAGGATGCAGTCCTGTTCGGAGGATGGAATGGGCACTCTGGAGTGGGGCTGGTTTTCTTGGGGTGTTGTCCAGGGCCACTGCCAGCTGGATTGGAGTGCGGGTGCCAGGACAATGACTCCTTGGTCTGTTCTCCCCCAGCCACTCCTGACTGATGCCAGCAGGAACACCTCCACCTGGAAGGATTTCCTGAGGAAGCTGCAGTTGCTGGTGCCATACATGTGGCCGAAGGGCAACCACCTGCTCCAGGGGCTGGTGCTGTTCTGCATGGCACTCATGGGGCTGGAGCGGGCCATCAATGTCTTCGTCCCCATCTACAACAAGAACATTGGTGAGGCACCTGGAGCTTGATGTGTGAAGCTTGCCACAGGTTCAAAAAGTCGCTGAGCTGCGACCTGGAGGGCTGCAGGGGTTTAGCATGAGTGGAGCCCAGGGGATCAGGGTCCAGCACTGGCTGGTTCCCACAGGCACCCTGGAATGCTCCTTGTCCCTCCATCCTGACCCTTGGCAAACTTCCCACAGTGAATGAGCTGACAGCAGGCGCTCCCTGGCACACCCTGGCCTGGACTGTCTGCAGCTATGTGGGGCTGAAGTTCCTGCAAGGTGGAGGTGCTGGTAAGGACCATTGGGAAGGATGGGGCACTGACTGACTGAGAGATGATATCAGGCATATCATACCAGTGCTGGGGTGGCCAGGGAAGCCCATATGTTCCATCACTGATACCTTCCTGGAATCAGCAACCTAGGCTGGTCCCAGGTTAGGAAGACTGAGTGGGCTTCATCCCAAATCCCCCTTTCCTAGCTGGACTTTTGCAAGTCTTCTGCATGCCCCAGCAGGGCTGATCTCGGTTAATCTTTCCATGTTGCCCTGCAGGCTCCACTGGCTTCGTGAGCAACCTGCGCACCTTCCTGTGGGTGTGGGTGCAGCAATTCACCAACCGGCAGGTGCAGGTGCGGCTCTTTGCCCACCTGCACGGGCTGTCCCTGCGTTGGCACCTGGGGCGTCGCACTGGTGAGGTCCTGCGTAGCGTGGACCGGGGCACCAGCAGCATCAACAGCCTGCTCAGGTTAGAGTGTGCCCATGGTGGCTGGGGGTTGGCCAGGCAGCCCCACTGAGCTGGGCTGATGCCCCATCTCCCCTCCCACCCCCAGCTACATCGTCTTCAGCATTGTCCCCACCATTGCGGATATTGTCATCAGCATAGTTTACTTCACCTCGGTCTTCAGCGCTTGGTTTGGCCTCATCATCTTCGTGTGTATGAGCCTGTATCTGAGTGAGTGGGGGGGGTCAGGGTGCAGGGCTGCCAGGCTGTGGGGTGGCAGGAGCCTTCCGATGCAGCTTCCTCCTGTCCACAGCTCTGACCATCTTCATCACTGAGTGGAGAACCAAGTACCGCCGAGACATGAACACACGGGACAATGAGGCCAAGTCCCGGGCCGTGGACTCGCTCCTTAATTTTGAGACGGTACTGTAGGAGTTTGGGGGGGGCACTGAGGGCTGCTTGGGTGCTGATACCAGCTCTGCTCTTGTAGGTGAAGTACTACAATGCAGAGACCTATGAGGTGAACCGATTCAATGATGCCATTGTCAAGTACCAGGTACAGGGTGCTTAGCACCTTTGGGGGCACCAAGTGAGAAGAAGCCAAACCTCACGGGCACCTGTGGGGATGATAGAGATCACCATGGGTCTGGTTTGGAGGCAGCAGCATCTCACAGAACTTTGTCTCCCCCAGGTCTCAGAGTGGAATGTCAGTGCCTCGCTAGGCCTCCTCAACCAGACCCAGAACCTGGTCATTAGCCTAGGGCTGCTGGCAGGGTCCCTGCTGTGTGCCTACTTCGTCACCGAAAACAAGCTGCAGGTAAGGCTGGTGTCAGCCTGTGCAGACCCCTGCTGGGGTAGGGCCCTGGCACTGGTGGTTACAGACCCCTATACCCTGTTCCTTTCAGGTAGGGGATTTTGTCCTCTTTGGCACCTACATAATCCAGCTCTACACGCCACTCAACTGGTTTGGGACTTACTATAGGTAATGCTGGGAGCTGCAGAGGTGCCTGGTGTCCCCCTCTCTGTGGGTGACTAGGTTGATATGTGCTCCAAACCTTTTTCTCTGGTCTTTGCCCTCTTCAGGATGATCCAGAACTCCTTTGTGGACATGGAAAACATGTTTGAACTCTTCCATGAGGAACAGGAGGTGGGTGCCACCTTTCCTGAACCTTGCTCCCTCGCTTGGCCTGTGGTCCTGCCCTGGGGATAGGTTGGCTCTGAGCCTCAGCCTCTGCTTCAACAGGTGAAGGATGTGGTGAATGCCAGTGACCTGCGCTTGGATGCTGGGCAGATTGAGTTTGAGAACGTGCACTTCAGCTATGTGGATGGGTAAGGGGTACTGGGTACAGGGTGGGGCCTGCTATGGGACCTGGCACAGGGATGTGGGGCTATGGAGTGGCCCTGAGCTCCTCTCCATGTCCCTCTTCCAGGAAGGAAATCCTGCAGGACGTCTCCTTCTCTGTGATGCCTGGGCAGACCCTGGCACTGGTGAGAACAGGACTTTGAGTGTGAGTTCACTGTGGGAGGGAAGGATGGGAGTAGAGAGACTGGAAAATAAGAAGATGGGAAGGACAGCCCCCCAGCAGGACCAGCCCTTTCCTGTCCAGCCCCTGGCCTCCAGCAGCTGGGCATTTGCCATCTCCAAGTCCTTTTTCCTTTGTGTGCAGGTGGGACCTTCAGGCTCTGGAAAGAGCACCATCATCCGCCTGCTCTTCCGTTTCTACGATGTACGGGGTGGCTGTATCCGCATTGATGGGCAGGACATCTCCCAGGTGAGGGGGGAGGGCCTCCAAGGGGGACACACCAGCTCATCTAGGCCTCACAGCACTGCTTAGTGCAGGCACCTACACTTCCCCAGGGCAGGGGTGAGCACACAGCCCCACAGCCCCTTTGCAGGCTGATGGATATGCCAGAAGGGGCAGAATGGTGCAACTCCAGGACCCCAGGCTGAAATGCTGGGTACTGACCAGGGTTTCCTAGGAAGGACTAGGGCACTGTCAGGGCCCCCCACTGCAGAGTGGAGATTCAGCTGAGCCTGTGGTGCAGGACAGCCCTACAGCACATAGCTTGCAAGGAATGGGGCTCATGGCTGAGGGTAGGATTGGGTTTTGGAGGAATCTTTGCATTGGGTGTGGGTCTGCCTGAGCACTCTCCCCTGCCTCCCAGGTGAAGCAGGATTCGCTGCGTGCTCACATTGGGGTGGTGCCTCAGGATACTGTGCTCTTCAACGACACCATCGCCAACAATATCCGCTATGGACGGATCCTGGCCACTGACCAGGAGGTACAGGAGGCAGCCCGGGCTGCTGACATCCACGACCGCATCCTTTCTTTTCCTGATGGTGAGACCCCCGCAGTTCCTGCCATCCCATGGTCCCCTAAGACCTTCTAGCTGCCCTCACAGGTATCCTTGGGTGACAACTCCCATGGGGACACCTGCATGACTCTGTGTCTTGCTTTGCCTTTCCCTGCTTTCTTTCCAGGACTAGATCAGCCCCTGGACAGGGACGAGCTGAGGCTCCACCACGTGGCTGTGTGGCCACAGTAAGGCCTCCCAGAGCAGCAGGTCCCCATCTCCATTTCAGAGGGCACCAGCACATCGTGTTTCTGCTCTTGTGCCTGCAGGATACAACACCCAGGTGGGAGAGCGGGGGCTGAAGCTGAGTGGGGGTGAGAAGCAGCGCGTTGCCATCGCACGCACCATCCTGAAGGGTCCCCACATCATCCTGCTGGATGAGGTAACAGCAGTGGCCCCAGCCCAGCCTCACCCAGCCTACCTCTATCCCTTCCACATGTTGTGTCTCCCCTTGCAGGCCACATCTGCACTTGACACAGAGACTGAGAGGAACATCCAGGCTTCTCTGGCCAAGGTCTGCACTCACCGCACCACCATCGTTGTTGCACACAGGTAGGGACAAGGGGAAAGGGCTGATCTGGGAGGTGCTGGCCAGACCCTGCAAGAGGGGCACACAGACCTGCCCCCTGCTCGGGAGGTGAGAGCCCCTGGGATTGCATCTCCTGGCACCATGCAAACCCTTAGAACTCCCTCCCTGCCAAGTCAGGGTAACACCTGCTTTTCCCTGCAGGCTCTCCACTGTGGTAGGTGCAGACCAGATCCTGGTGCTTAAGGATGGGCACATTGTGGAACGAGGGAGGTGAGCACAAAGGGAGAGCTGGGGGAGGGCATCCCCTTCCTGGCTCTGGGGCCAGCTCAGGACCCTGCATCTCTCCACTCTCCTCACAGGCACGAGGAGCTGCTGCAGAAGGGTGGCGTGTATGCTGGCATGTGGCTGCAGCAGCAGACCGGTGATGAGGGCGAGAGCAAGGAGCACCGCACTGAGAAGCCCCAGGGCAGCAAGAAAGAGTCATGAACATGACCAGGAGTTCTGCTGTGACACTGACTTGGGTCCAGGCCCCCACACTGCCTGACAGCTTTTTGCTGCTTGCAGGCAGGGTCCCCAGCTGCCCTAGAGGTGCAGGGGCTTGGTTGGACACTCCACTATATTTGTACATGTTTCTTTTGCTGTTGTGCAGTTTCTTAAACCAGGTCCTTCCCAGGTCTGTGCCTGTGTGCTTTGGGCAGGGTACATGGCTCTTGGCAGGGCAGGCAGGGTTAGGTGCCTGTGCCCTTGGGTCAAGCGGCAGCTCTGCCACAAGGCTGAGCTCCTTGGGCTGAGGTGGGCAAGGGGTTGAACATGCGGTCAGCACCTGCCCCATCCCCACACAAAGGGCTGAGCTTGGCAGGGAGATGCACCCCAACAGTAATGGAAGAGCAGGGCAGCTGGTGTCCCCTCACCCCTGTGTGTCCCCCCCTTCAACCACCATTCACAGAGATGTGCCACTCTGGGCTGGACACCAAGTGACTGCTCCCTCAGGTACCTCTGTACCTTGTGCTATGCTTTTATTTTCTCTCAAGCAGCACTTTGACAAGTCTCAGCCTTCCCTGGACCCAGCCTGAACCCCCCTCCCTCAGCTGCTCAGAGCAGGACAGCCCAGTCGGGAAAGCAGCACAGCTCTGCATGGCTGCAGACCCCCTGCAGGACAAATCTCCTCCACCCAACCAGGCTCTAAGCTCAGGGCTTTGTTTGTAAGGAGAGGTTCTGTGCTATTGCTATCCAGGAGGGCATCCCCAGCAACACAGCTAGAAGGAAGGCATTCCTACCCCAGCAGCATTTAAACAGGGCCCTGTTTAAGCTTAGGGCAGCAGAGAGCAGCCAGCAGCAGGAAGGCAGCTGCAACCATCCCATGTGAGCGACGCTGGCATTCAAGTCACTGCCAAGGTTACTTAATATATTAAACCAGAAGGAAAATGCAGCTCCATTCAGTCTCAGAGAGGTTGTGCCCCAGCCGAGCAGGGTAAGGCCCAATGCGCTCTTGTGCATGCAAAGAGTAGGGAGGCACCGAGGGTGTGGGGAGCAGGGAAGGTGCTGCCTTCATGCTGCTGGGAGGCTGCACATTCATCCATGCCATGCCCAGGCAAGAGACCATCCCAGCCACATTTGCTCTTTCCTGAGGGGCTGGCACAGCCCTCCCCAAAGCATGGAATCCAGCCTCCCTCTACAGAAGGCAGCTACATCCCAGCTGTATGTCTGAGCATGCAGAGAGGTCCCCACACAGCTCTCTCCCACAGTCCCAGCAGTGTTGGGATGTGGCTGTGGCAACTGTGGGTAAGTGCAGACCCTAGGCTGCTGCTTGCTTTGGTCAGTGTGTACCCAGCCCTGTCCCATACAGTCTTCACCTCCCCAGGAGCATCAGCAAATTGCTGCACTAATTTTATATAGGTACTAGGGCTGAAGTGTCAGTGTATTTTTGGTGGCTTACAGCTCCCAGAGAGATAAGCTGTCCTTGGCAAGGGGCTCTTGGTACCAGTGTCCAGGCCAGAACCCCACAGGATCCACATGGGAGGCCAGAGCCGCTCCTTGAGTCACAAGCAGGATCCTGTGTCTGCTGGCACACCCTGCCTCACCTGCCTACGACATGCTGCAGTTTGATGGCTTTGAACTGTGTGCCTGGAACAGAAAGAAGCACACAGTGAGCAAGGGCAAGCAGGCTTCTTCCTATCTCCTACAAGAGGGCACATCCAGTGCTCAAGTTCCCACAGCTGTGTGCTCAGCAGTGATGCTGCCACTGCCCCAGGCTGGGCCACGCTCCTGGTGAAGAAATCCAGGCCAGACAGACCCCAGAGTAAGCAGAACCCAGGGAGGCCCCCGCCCTCACACAGCTAGGCCAGGATCAACCCCACGACAGGGCAGAGCCCATAGCCAGCCTCACCTGCCGCTGCAACTGCTGGTACTCGGCTTCGCTCGCTGACAGTGCCTGAGCCAGTGCCAGATCCTCCTCCTCCTGTGTGCTGCTGGGACAGTGGTGCATTGTGTGCCTCAGCCTCCCTCAGGCTCATGGGCTGAGTGCTCAGAGCCCTTCTGGGTTACAGCATCTCACTGCAACCCCCCAGCCTATCTTAGGATAGAGAGCAACTGAGGATAACTTTCAACAGGCATGGGGCTGGGGAGGGAGCAGAGGATCCAGCTGGGGCTAGCAGCCAGAAACCTGGGCCAAGGAGAGCCATGTTAAGTCCAGTCTGTAAGAGGGTGCTTTTAGCAGCACTGGGCACTGTGCCTGGGGACATGAGCTCCTGGGTGTCCTCCATGAACACCTCTACTCTACCTATCACGCTCCAGCCAAACTGAGAAGTGGTCAGACAATGGTTTGCCCTACTCTGTGTGTCAGCCACTGTCCCCTATGAGCACCCCTAGGGCAGAGGGCTTGCTTGCTGAACAGAGTACCCTGTTGGCTCTGGACTCTTCCTTTTTTCCTCTGTCAGCCACAGAGAGGCATCACATGGAAACATGTGCTGAGAGGATTGTTACCCCAGAGCCACATGATGCTTCCCCAGGCACCTTTCACACACAGGGTGAGTGTGCACCACACCACACCATACCATGTGTTTTGGGGCTGTACCTTGGTGGCTGTGCTGAGCTGCGTGCTGACTCTGCCAGGGACATCTCCAGAGCTCGCTGCAGTGCCTCTTCCTCGCTCTGAAAACAAAACACCTTGTCACCAGCTTGGCCATGGTCGGGGGCAGGAGGCAGCCCTGAAGCACGTGTGGCAGGTAGACTATTTCCTAGCCAAGAGTGGGCAAATCTTCTCTCTCCAGGAGGCCAGACACAGCCAAGGTGAAAAACTGGGGCTCTAGACAGACCGGCAGAGCTCTCCCCCTGCCCAAGGGGACACATCATCCCTGCTTGCAGGATCTCCTTGGCAGAAGTATGCCAAGAATACCAGTGGAAAGTAACTTCCAGTATTGTCTTTGCTTGTACTACAGAAAGACAACACCCAAATAAATGGCTGGTGCACTTTGTCCCTTTGAGGAAAGCTAAACACCAAGCACAGCTGAGAGCTGTCATTTGCAGCCACCAGAGTAAGCTCTGATTTCCCACAGAGCAATCAGGATCAGCCTGCCAGAGAAGGCACAGCTAGGAGCATAGTCACCTGCAGAGTGTGGGCTAAAAAGCATTTGTTTCAGTCATTTCCTAGAGGGCACAGAAACCATCCCAAATGCCCAGGCCAAGCCACTCACCAGCCCATTCTGCAGCATGACAGCTGGAGGGGAGGTGCTGCGAGTCTGCGACACAGCCGCTCTGCCTCCTCTGCAAGCAGAAGAAAAGCTGCATTATTGTCAAGGCAGGGAGCCCTGCTACAACTATCAGTCCTGCTGAGGCACAAGAAGAAAGGAGCTGTCACTCTGGTGCTCCACAGAGAACCAAACTAAGCCTGGTCATGCCCACCTCAGAATTACAAGTCAGGCCATCACCTTACCTGGCACGGGCTGGAGAAGAGGAGCTGTCTGCTGGCCAGGCTCCGCTGCTTGATGCAGTGACTAATTTGGAGGAGGATGCCTGGGCTCTGGTAACTGCAGCATGCCTAAGACAGATAGGACATATGTGAGAAACTGTTTCACCATCATGAGCAATTCCTAGGCATTGAACACCTGGGGATATCAAGCTGAGTAAGCGAGACACCTCCCTGGCTCCTCTTGTTCCCATGTTGTGGCTGTTATTCCCAAGGGTTTCAAGTGCTGTTTCTCTCCCTGAAACCCTGTACCAGGACAGGCAGAAACCACTGGCTACAGAATAAGGGATTGGGGAAAGAAGCAAGAGCAAAGCAGTCAGCACTGACAGCTTTTGCTGCAGGAGAGACTGTGCATACCAGTGTGCTTGGTGCTGCAGGAGGACACCTCGGCACACAAGGCAGGGAGTGTGAGAATGCAGCAGTCCCAGACAATGGGTCAGGAGGAGCTGAGCTTCTTCCCTGTCAGCCATCTGGCAATCACAGCCCCACCCCTCCCAACCTATGTGTTCTCAGGTCCTCACCCTGCTTTGGAAAGGGGATGCCCTGCCCCACTGCAGTCATGGTCCAGGGGGTGCCGGTGCTTGAGGCAGTAGTTCTTGTGGCACTGGTCACAGATCACCTTCATCATCTCCTTCTGCTTGCAGCCAGGCTTCAAACACTTGTTGGTGAAGATCTGAAAGATGACATGGCAGTGGTGAAAAGGAGCACATGCTGAGGGGCTGGGGCTGTCCCTTCTCTCCATACCAGGCCCTGGGCACTGGCCAGCCCTCCCCACCAGTGTATCTTCTGCAAAGCTCTGAAGTTTGCCTCTGAATACTTCCTTTATAATTTCTTTAGATAGTTCATTAGTAATTCACTGATGCTTCAGTCTCCACAGAAAAGGGTTTCCACAACCACAGAATGCACAGCAGGAGAAAGAATGCCTTGCCCAGGGATTTCTGCCTTCCATGCCAGTGCAGTGTGGATAGCCCAGAGCACTCCAGGGCATGCTGCTGGGCTGGATTTTTGCAAGGCCAGCTCCTTCAGCAATTTAATCTCCTGGAAAGATGGGGTAGCTAATTGCAGATAGCATTTTCCTAATAGCAGCATGTAGTTTCCCATCCTTATGTCCCAGGTGGCTGCCCAGCCCCACTCCATCACCACCTTGTTCCCAGACTGCCTCCACAAAGCCCTGCAGATGCGCACACTTCCAGCTCACCAACCCTCCCTGCCATCAGCCTGTGCCAGAGATAGCACTGGGCAGGGCTGAATCTGTGCTGTTTTAATCCCATTCCCAGGCTCTGACAGAAACCTGGAACCAGAGTTCACCTGGTAGAGCCACGGGGTACATACCTTGCGCTTGCGTTGTGCAGGGTCGGACTTGCAGTCACGGTCAATGTGCTCACCCACCACAATATCAGGCATCTCCTCCCGCCTCACAGGGACTGGGGTGTTGCAGAGGGGACATACTGGGACCTGCACATCCTACAGAGACAACAAATGGGAGCTGGGAACAGGTAGCTGGCCAACCTTGAGTGCTGCACAGTCATCTCTTTCCCTTTCAGGACCTGCCAACCATGGCTTCCACAGCTTCAGCTGCAGTTTGAGATCCTGCTCATGACCCCCCAACCAGCTTGCACAGCAGGTGCAGAGGCACAGACATAAACTCTGGGAAGGGGATATGGTACGGCTGGGAGATGCCCAAACCACTTCACCCAGTGGGAGAGGGAGGGCTGGATGTTTGTGGCATTGAGGTGTAGATCCTGGCTTTCAGGTACATCTTCAGACTCAGTACACATCCCAAGGGGGACTGCTCAAGTGACCAAAGTCACCACAGACTATTATGACTGGTGGCTAGAAAAGCTCACCAGCTCCATGCAGGAGAGTGGATGAGATCTGCTTTCTGCACTTACCTTCTTGTAGGCAGAGGTGCAATCGTGCTGGGCATAAGCAATGTGGTCGGTGCAGAAGATCTGCTCACAGGCATCACACTTCAGAGGAAGGAAGTCTAGGGGCAGGATATGGCATGGGCAGAGAGCATGGAGATCAGCATTGCCCACCCGCAGCTCGGGGGCCTCCCCGGCTTCCCGAAGGCACCACAGTGACCCACGCCAAAGCCAGGGCCGCACCTCTCATCCCCCAGCACGAAAACAAAAGGGTGGCTCCAGGTCCGTAGCCACATCTTCAGAAATACCATGGTCTCTCCCTCAAAACGTGCCGTCCCCGAGAACAGGAGTAGCACCCTGAATCACACCGAGCTCCCCGTAGGCTGCCAGCCTCAAACCGGTGGGAAGTGATGCTGCCACAGCCGCCACGGGCTTCGCCCATCGGGATAACCGGGATGCGGACTGGCCCCAGCGGCCCCGCCGCGTGCGGCCTCCCCAGCCTACAGCACGGAGCTCCGGCAGCGGGGGTGCCTGCCCGGGCCCTGCCCCGCTATCCTCGGGCAAGAGCCGCAGCCCACCCCGGTAGAGCCGTGCACCCGGACAGAGCCCCCGGCGGAAACCCGGTCTTCCGGCACAGCCAGCCAGCTCCGCTCTAGCGAGGTGCCCGCGGGCAGCGGGAAGGACCAGGGACTTCTCCGCCAAGGGCAGCACGGGCGACACGGCCCGCCCTTCCAGCCCCGCTACCGAGCGACCGCCCGGCGCCGCCCCGCCGCCTCCCCGCAGGCCGGGCTGCCCGGTCCGCCCCGCCCAGGCCCAAGGCCGCGGCCCTCTCGCCGGCTTGCGAGCCGTGCCCACCCCCCGTGTCCCCCCGGCGCTCACCCAGGCGCTGGCAGGCGGGCCAGGAGCAGTGCGCGCCCAGGTCCGGGAACTCCATGGCGGCACTACCGCCACCGGCACCGGCGGCCCCGCCGCACCCGCTTCCGGCGGGGCGTCACGGGGCGGGCGCAGCCACAGCCCCGCCCGGCGGGGTTCGCCCCGCCCCGCGGCTCCGGCCGGCCCCCCGCACCCCTCCCTCCGCACGTCCTTCCTTCGGGAGCGCCGCTGGCACCTCCGGGAACGCGAGCTCCCGAGATATTCCCCCGCGCTGGGGGAAGGCTCAGGGCAAGGCGGAGTCCACGAGGGCCAACCCTAGAACCATCCTGCCCTGCCAGGCCAGCAAGAAGCATCTCTGCCCCCATGGGACAGCTTAAAGTTTTCCCTCCATCCTTCCTCCCCTGCCCCAAGGGACAAAAAGCACGGATTCTGCCGTGTAACAGAGCTCCTGGCTCTCTTCCAGTCACCTCGGAGTCTCCAGGGGCCATGCTACGATGCCCAGCAGAGCACAGATGGGGTGCTAGAAGGGTCAGTGGTGCGGAAGGCAAGAGATGCCACAGCACCAAGAAACTGGAGTACTGAACAGGGCCAGGAGTGAATTTCATTGACTGCAAAAAAGCCAACTCCACAGCCACCCAGTAAGAGAACTCAAATGAGGCAAGGGAATAAAAGTGGGTATCGCCCAACACCCTGTTCCAGCAGTGACAGAAAAGACAGTAACAGTCTGCAGGTCTCTTTGCACAACACCCGTCTGCCCTTGTCCCCTTAGTGCTACCCTCTGCTCCAAAGACCCCATTCCCTTTGCTCACCCCTGAGAGACACATTTGACTGTGCACCCCATCCCTCCCCCCAGACAAAACCAATGAAAGATAAAATTATTTACACTTTTAGCCATTTAAAAACCCAATAAAATAAGATTGCATATGTCCTACTGGGGATGTGGGTATTAGCAGCAGCTACAGCTAGCTCGGTACTCAGCGTGCAAAACAAAAGACAAACAGAAGACAGACCGAAATACTGCACCATTACTAGGAAGCGTTCGCTGGGGTTGGTGTTTCAATTGTGGCATAAGGCTTCTAGAAGCCAGCTCCTCCCCAGCTGCAGGGCCTCCTGCTCAGCCAGTGAAGGCAAGCTCTAGAAGGATGGAAAGGATTCATACACAGCACATTAACACTGATGCATTTCCATCCCAGTCAACACAAACATCTAAAAACCCACTGCACGTTCACTGTGTGAGTTTTTCCTTCTTTCCAGTGATGATAGAGGAAAAGGGGGAGCACAGGTAAGACCTAAGACATAGATGCTGCTGTCATCACTGCCTCCTCCTCATCTCCTTGCTTTGGCAGCTCAGCAAGCATGGGAGAGGAAGGAGATGGAGCAGACTCTTGTGCCTCCTGCTCCTCACCAAAACCCAGCTCTACATCCATTTGCTCCAACTCCCCCTGATCCAGTAGCTCAAAGTCATCTGCTTCCTCCTCGTCCTCCGGAGAAGCTTCTGTCTCTGTCTCCACCACTTCGCTCTCTGACAGATGTGCTTGGAAGCTCAGTTTCTCTTCAGGCTCCGTGGGGAGGAACTCGGAGAGGGGAGGTCCCTCACTGGCCTCTGAGGAGCGCAGGAGGGCAGAGAGGGTGTTCTGCACCGCTGTGGTGATAGCAGTGGTGACGATCTCCTCGCTCAGCGTGTTAATGCAGATGCCCAGGCCTGGGGCAGGGACAGTCTTTGGCTCTGCGTTGCCTCCTGCCACTTGCCCACTCCCATTGAAGTGCGTATTTACAAAATGGAGAGGAGACGTGAGGCGAAGGATTGAGAGGTCAGAGTCTGTGGCCTCTTTATCTGCTGAGTGCAGCTCACAGGCAGCATGGGCAAGCTCAGGACCCAGAGGCACATCAAATGCGTCTTCATCACTCTGTGGTCCCAGGTCTCTGGAATGATATTCTTCCACGGATGGAAACTCTGCCAGGTCCTTGGAAAATGACTCCTCTGGCTCACTGTGCAGGCTCTGCTGATCCAGGTCTGAAAGGCACCAGCATTAAGGTACAGGTTCCCTCGCCCTGACCTTCCACCCACCTTCCCCCAGCTGACACACCACAGCTGACTTTCAGGTACCTTCCCCATCTTTGGAGCACAGCAGGAAGAGGGCTACAGTTCCCTTCTGCCAGTGGCATGATTTACACAGAATATTTCTTTTGTGATCCTGTTCTATGTGTTCTGTGCTCACAGAGCACTTCCAGCTCATGCCCTCTGCATTTAGAGCTCCCCATTAAAATTCCCAAGGTCAGGGAAATTGTGCTTACATCACTTGCCTGCTCCTTCCCAGACACCCAAGTGACCACTGAGTGGTTACTTCCATGTTCCTCACCACCAACCAGTCCTTCTCTGAGCTAGTAAGTCTGGCCTGCTTCACCCACCATCATATATGGGTACGTGACTATCCTATTCAATTATTTCTGTGGGACGTTGTGGGTGCCCTTGCTCCCTTGCTGGAGTCACAAGACGGCATTGCTTTGTGGAGCAGTAATTAGAGGCTGATGTCCACTCAGGACCAGCTTATGATCAGCCATGAAGTCAGGGCATGCTGCACTGCTTTTCCTTCCTCCTTTCAAAGCACTTCCCATGCAAATAGCTAGGTTCTCTCCCTGTCTTCCCATTTGTAAGACCCATTGTTCTGGGCCAAAACACTGAGGATAAGGGGGCAGCAAGGCGTCCCATCATGTACCTTCAGAAACGTCCGTCAGTTGTGGGGTGGTAGCCCTTGAAACAGAAAAGCCCCCACTCTCCAGGATAGAAGCCTCCTCATCAGAGAGCTCAGAATCTGTGATTGACAGTGCTAGGGCAGTTTTCTTCACATCCACCTGCATGGGATGAAGGCAGAGAGACAAATTCCTGTGTGTCAAAGTACCCGTGCTGCCTATGGGCACCTCCACACCTTCCAGGTAGAAGTCCTTGCTGAAGGGACAGTATGCGGGCAAAGTGCTCCCTACACTGGAGGGAAGGGCAGTCTCAGCTCTCTGGCTTTCCTGCAATAAACCACTGCCCGAAGGTTTGCCTGCTCTCAGTGAAGAACACAAAAGAGGCAGCACAAGACGGGATGAGACTGTAGGAGTCTAAGAAGGCTTTGATCCTTCTTCCTCTCATGGGATTACCAAGGAGAACACCCCTTTCCTCTTGCATTCACAGAGAGCACAACAAAGCCTTCTACAAATAGCAGTGGTTTAAATATCCACATTCCTTTGGAAACAAGCTTCCCACCTCACAGCTCAGCTACATGCCCAGAGCTGCTGCTTGGCTTGTTTCTGTGGTCAAAAATATAGAAAGGTCACACGCAATCTGAAAGCAGAGAACTGTGCAAGAGTCACCAGAGCTGTTCAAACTCCCTTTTCCGGTTTTGAGGAGCCCCTGCACATTACAGCAGAGGAGTTCATTTCTTCAGGAGACACTCACATTCTCTGAGCATGAAGCATAACCATCAAAGTAACTCTGAGGTCAGCAGAAGGCTGGGGCATGGCTGGCCCTGCCCTGCTATGGCGTCACCAGCTCTGTGGCAATACCCAGATGAGAGACGATGGCCTCCATCAAACACATTCACTTCTCCCCTTAGAATTCTGCAAAGAAGTGATTTATTGCTCTGCTGTGTGTTATCACTGTTGCTGTAACCAGACTACCCCCTGGCTCTCAAGCTGCTACAGACCAGAGAGGAGGGACTGTCTTTTGCTAAACTCTTTGTGCTCTTACCACTGGGGAGAAGCCTGACAACTCTGCTTCGCTCTCACTCTCCGTCTCTGCTGTTGGCTCATCACCTGCTGCAGGCTCACTCTTCCCTTGTCTCTCTGTGAGAAAGAGAAGAAAGGCTTTACATGACACTGAAGGAATTTTCTGCCTTACTTTCTTACATTACTTTCCCCTACTTCCCCTGTGAATGTGCACAGGGTTCCTGGAGAGAAGCATAATCTGTCGCTCTCGTGTACTGTTCTCAGGATCACCCGGGAGAGCACAGTTGCTCTCTGCATAACCCTTACGTTTCCAGCTCTCTTCCCCTGCTCCTCTGCAGCCTATCACCACACAGTTTTGGCAGACACGGTCTCCTATTGTCCTTTTGCTACTGCTCCACCCTAGGAATGCAGCATCAAAAAAAAGCTAAAAGGTGGTTCCTTACTCTTCTTCTCATGCTTGTGGTGCAGTGTCTCTGCCTTCATACTGTAGTCCAGTTTCATCAGGACAGGCTCCAAACGTGTATACATCCTCTGGATCAGCTCATGGTAGACCACCAGAGGCCAGAGCAGAATGCTGAGCACTGTGGATGTGGAATGCAGGGAGTGTGAGAGACAGATCAAGCATAACCCAACTCTTCCTGTGGTGCCACTGAGAAAGTCTTCACGGGAAACACATCTCAAAGGCATGTGCTTTCTCATCTGACTGCCTAAAAATCCTCATCCATGGCTCTTCTTACTCATTGCAGAGCTGTTTGATTAACCAGGTGTTACTGCCAGATCTTAGCATATAGATTTATGTTAAGATGAAGCATAAGCCCTTCTCTTCAGCCACCGCACCCTAGACCCAACATGCAACAGAAGCCCTGAAATGAGCTTAAATGAGAATTAAAACTAATTATTACCAAAACTTTATACAGGTAGGTGCATAGAGCTCATGTGTTGATGCACTCATAGCAGAGCACTAGAACAGAGTTATTAGGGACTCGTGATGCAGTGAAAAAGGTCTGTTTACCCAACATGCAGCTTTGTTAACAACACTCTCAATATGGATTTGCCCACGTTAGGAACTGAGAGACTGTAACTTCCTACTTTCCTGGAGCCTCGGCCAGCATAGCCTCAGCAGTGGGGAACAGAGGGCACCAATGTTTTAGTCACGGCTCCCTCTCCTGCCTTTGCAGTCATACTGCAAGCATGCGCTTACAGAGACTTCCTGAAATACATTCCCTGTAAATTGATCCATCATCTAGCGCAGATCCGCTTGAGAAAACTACAAATCTGCTTTTACCAGCCTATCAACAGCACAGTTATGTCATGTCTCAGCTTAAGTCAGACAAGAGCACTGCTTATACTCACAAATGATGTAGGAGATCATTATGCCTGGAACATAGTGTCCAACTACAGCCAGAATCAGGCAGCCTGAACAGACACTCATGCAGAACTGAAGGAAGAGAGAGGAACAAACAGAATGACAAGAGGCAGAGATACATCTATGCAACCCATGCCAGAAACCCATTTAGCGCAACATGAGAGATGGTCCTAACCAAGTCAGTCAGCCAGCTCTGCACCAAGTACATTCAGGTGCTGACAGTCACAACTCAGACAGCTCGGCTGGGTTAAGCTGTAAGCATTAGAGGTTCAAGCGCAGGATGACCAAGGTAACCCAACACCCCAATAAAACAAATAAAAACTTTATCAGTTCTTTATAAAGTAAATTACATTCCTTGAGGATATGATGGGATATTGCAAAGTGCCACTTGTACATCTCTCTGTAGAGCTCAGCACTTCAGCAAAAAACTGTACTGTCCTGACAGAGACAGGAATCTTCTACAGAGTCACCAAACGCTGTACCACTGCTGTGCCATAAACCAGCTGGCAGAAGCATTAGCAGAGCCCATGCTCCCATCAGATTAGGACCTTTCTCCTCTCGAAAAGGTGAAGTATAATGGTGCAGCCCTGATTGCTTGTCTTACATTCTCCTGGGGACAGGGAGTTGGAGGGGGGGGAAAGTGAGACTAGACAATCTGCAAACCAGGGCATGGGTTCAGATATGGACTATATCCTGCAATTAAGAGTTTAATTCATAACAGAGACCGTCTACAAAAGCTAGGGTTTCTCTATGGGTTTTGCTCACAATTAATTAATTTTTTATGGGCATATTCAGACCTGGTCTTCTACTCCCTGTGGCTGGGACAGAAAATGAGTAATAAGCAGTGTTAGAAACCTACTCCTTTTGGCACACTGAACACCAGGAAGACTGACACAATCCTAGTGGTTGGTCTGTCCTACTTTTTATGATGCTAAGGCAGTTCCTGTCTACAAATCCTTTTCAAAGAACATACATCACAGCCATTAGGACATGTTTAATGACAAGTTTCCATGCACTCAGAAACAGCACTGCGTTTGGACTTTGCTAGCAACAATCTTGGCTAATGAAATAGGACCAGCTTAAGAATGGAACTCATGAAAGGGCCAGAGACTGTAGACTTCCCATTTTTTCTCCCCAGTCCCAATCTAAGAGCTTCCCTTTGCACACTAAGAAATGAAATCAAGTATACAGCAAGCCATTCATAGGAGGGGTTAAATTCAACTCCAGTTTACAAATACTGGAAGTCAATTACTCATTATTTAAACTTCCCATGGCACAGAATCTGCAAGGAATGAACAGCAAATATTGGACAGAGATAGCAATTGTAAAAATATTGAATTTACATTCTTCCATCTCTTAAGGCACTAGTAACGGAAATAAAAGCCCCTGCACAGAAGAGTAGGTATCTCCAGCTTACCTTGGCAGGATTTTGCCTCTTGTACTGTAGCAGTTCCTGCAGGTACAGCCTGAAGGTGACCCAGCTCTCTGCCAGACAGTGGCACAGCTCAGGGACACTGAGCAGGTGAGGTTGTGCCCCTGAAGTCACCCCCTCACTAGAGACAGACAAGAGCAAGAAGACAATCTTTGAACATGGTCTGTTTTCCTGGGGGAGAGGAACAGCTGCACCAGGAAGCAGAGTTCCCTACCAAAGGCTTGACAATACTGACTACATTTTCAACTGAACTACAGAAGATTCTTGATTTGGAGACAGTTTTTCCCTTCAACTAGGAAGAAAGTCAAGACACCTGAGCAAAGCAGCAGCAGATACCATGCCACAGAATCCCCATGCCACAAGCCCAAGATGCAAAGCAGTTTACTCAAAGCCACACAGACAGAAGCACTGGAGGTGGAACTCCTCTAGCACCAAGTCCAAGGTAGACAGAATGTGGTGCTCAGACCTATAACCACAGCCAAGGATGCAAGCCATGCCACTAGAGAGAGCATGTTCAGCCTGTGGAAGTCAGTCTCAGTGATCTCCTTTTCTCTGGAGGACTCTTAAAATAGTTCAGGACAGATCCAGGTAAGAAACCAAAGAGCTCCTAACATCAGAAATACTTGAGCTTTACTGCAACTGAAAGAATACTAGCTTTCCCCAGAGTCTCAAACTGCAGCTCCTGAGCTGATAAGCAGCTACCAATGCAGAAGTCACTAGCATGTTTCACACCAGGAGCCATGCAGTTTATTGACAACAGAAAAAAGGACAGGTGAGATCACCATACTAAATTAAGGCTTCCCCACTCTCCCCATGGAACACATCTGTGAGCTTACCTCTCTCCTCCTGGCTCCTCTGATGGCTGTGCTGTAGAGAGAACACAGCAGATTAGTCAGCCAAGTGAAAAATACAACCTGACATTTTTACCAGTTGAACAGAGCAGAGCTGGAGATGTATCATCCTTAGCTAGGGATGCACCCTAGGGACCTTCTTTGTACTCTCATGCAAGCAGGAATCACTGGCTTGGAGCCTGAGCTGCAAAGGCTTTAGTGAAGTGTTCCTAGAGACTTGGAGCAGCGGAGCACTGGTGTCTGGGCACCCTAGCACACCTTGCAACTCAACACACACACAGCAGGGCACTCATATCTGAGGTGTATCCTGGTGCTTACTTGGAGCTCTCTGCTCCAGGGATCATGCAGGTTTTGCTGGTGTCCCACATGTCTGTACAGTGCCATTCCCACAGTGGGTGCCAGCACTTGTCATTCAAAGGGGGCTGCCAGCACAGCTTTGAAGCTGGGCAAAGCTTCAGCTTCCATCTTGGAGCTAAACATGGCACCAGGAAGTCTGAGCTGCATTTCTCACTGAACAGCCCAGTCCTTGGCAGGATGCTATGTACAAATACCAGAGATGTCCCTGCTGTCTCCAACCTCTCTTTGTTAAGTAACAAATAGCAGTCTTGTGCATAATTTTCTAATTTTAGGGCTCTTTTATGCCCCCGACAGCCTTTTGTGCCAGGCAGATATAACTATACTCCTGAAGTCCATCACTCTGGATAAGGACATGGGAAAGGCTGTCCCATTTCTCTCTGCACTGAATCCAGTGATGATCAAACAGGGACTTAGCTCATGCAGTACTGAAGAGAGGAGTGTTGTTTCAATAGCAGAGGTCATGTATGATTATGCTCTGCTTTTAGATACACTGAGGAAATAAAATTTCTACGACAACTGAAATTCATGAGCCTGGTTGCTCACATATTTGGATACACATCATGGCAAGCTGACTAGAGTCTCAGGATGTACGGGGCTCAACCAAAGCTCTTTTATTAACACAGTCTTTGTAAGTCTCCTGTGTTTCACAATGCCCTGTTCATGCTGTGGTAGCTCATTGAGGTCTACCCTCCTGTACCAGTCCACCCACTGTCCTAGATCTGGCAGGGACTGATACATTTTTGATGCTGTCTGACAAGCAGCAAACTTGGTGCATGAAGTTATAACCCTCACCCTGTCCCCCACACTGCATGTCTACTATGTCAATAGAACTAAAATAAAGGAGGAGAGTTTAATCTTGGAGACCAGGCTTATAGTTAGAAATGGGCTAAAGAAACGCAACGTGTGGAAGAAGGGGTTTGAATCCTCCCTGGAGTCACCAGCCAGGAACAAAGCCCAAGAGTGGCAGTGACTCCCTCAGGGAAATGCACTGAAGATGTGAATAACCATCACTGCAATACCCAGCGAGACTTCAAACTCCACCCAGCCCAAGCCACAAAAGAGACCAACTGCTTGTAGCAGCCCTGCCACCTTCTCCCAAGACACAGGATGTTGGGCCAAGTCTGCCAGACTCCTCCTCCCGCTGCAGGCACTGCACCAGCCGGCTCAGTGCGCTGGAGCAGGAGGCCAACCACCCAGGGAGGAGGCGATTCTTTGAGAGCGTGACCCAGATTTCCAGTAATCAGGCCTGACAAGAGGAGTCAACTGCTCTCAGACTGGGCTGCCCATTTGCTCCTCTGCCCACGAGCATTTGGCATGGCGGCTAGGGCAGCTCACAGAGGGAGCTTGGGCTGCAGTGTGAATATTATGGATGCAGCTCCATCCTCACAGGGCAGCCGCTTCCCTCCTGCAACCACCATTGCTGTGTTTTGTTATTGTGCTCAGGAATCTAAAGCTGCTTAATCGCAGCACACAGAAATCCAGCTCTATCTCTAAGCCTCATCTATTACCTGCGCTAAATCACCAAATACATTACATCTGGCACTGGCCAGTCTTTGAGAGCCGGCTACACCAGTTGTACAGTGTAACAAATGAGGAGCTGGGATGCTTGCCACCTCTGCTGGACAGATGTGCCAGCAACACAGCAAGTGGGATAGCACAGGAACCCCACTCCTCTTCGACTGGCTGCAGTCATCCAAGCCATCCAAAATACACCAGCAGAGGGAGTGAAACAATTCTCAGTTGATCCTGAAGGTTTCAGAGACACTTTGGGGAGCAGAACATTTCTGCAGGCTGCAGGGTCTTCACGTGATTTCAGCTATATGGCAAAACACAAGCTGTTTTTAGGATCAACAGTATGTTGCTTCCTGTAGTAGAGCAGTCTGCCTACTGGCCATCTCAAAGCACTGGAATCTCAGACCAGTTGTAGGAACAGCCCAATCCCAAAAAACCTAGAGCATTTCCAACAGGAAATGGTCCCTTAGTTAAGGCATAACTCCAATCTGTGCTGAAATACCGTTAAGCACCAGTATAACTAAGTTGGCAAGCAGGACACCCAGAGCTGGCCTCAGATTATCAATAACTGGCTGAAATCTTTCTGTCAGCATTTCACACTGGACTGTGGATTAATACAAATCACTTGACACACAACAGATTCTTCTGAGAGATCAGACAGCCTGCAGGAGTTTAGGTTACATATTGGTACTGACAAAATATTCCTGATGGATTCCTTGGCTCTTATAGGTTTTCAATGCTTCTCTGAGAGACATTGTTCATCTGTGTGTAAACTTTAGCTAGAAGGCAGGGGCCCTTTTTTAAGGACTACTAGCATTCAATTGCAACACAACTCCTCCTAGAGCTCTTCCACACTGCACTCTCCTGCAGTGACCAAAACACAGCTGCCAAACAGTGATGCTACCAAAGCATCCCTACTTGATAATCATGTCAGGTGAAACTGGAGATGCACCCTAAGTCCTTAAATAGTATTTAAGTGGAACTCCATGTATATATTGAGAAAATACCCTGCATGGGAGCTGTAAATATTTGGACCTGTCTGAAAGGGCCTAGAAAAGTTGCACATCTTGATGCCGTTAGCATGACCCTAATCACAGTGTGGAATTGCAAAATACATGCCAAGGTTTTAGCATTCCTTCAGAAGTCATCTTATAAGCAGTCATCTGAGACATACACAACTGTCACAAGCTGAGGTTTGTGTATGCACGTGCTGACTCTTGAAGGTATGTTACTGACCCATCCCTCAGAACTCCAGAAAAAGCCAACAGGAAGCATTAAGGAAGTAAGCCAAAAAAGCACAGCTCTGCTTCAGCAGGAAGTGGGAGCCAAACAAGAACCCCTAAGTGTTCAGGAGTACCAATTCAATGGGAGGCCCCTCAGGAATGCAGAGCACCACTCCTTCCTCATGGAAGCAAAGGAAACACAGTCCAGTGGATCATGTCAAGATCAGGGCTGTGACCTAAACAGGCACATCAGAAAGGTGTCCCTGTTCTCTGCAGCAGAAAAGCAGGAAGGTATGAAATATGTGAAGACCACTGAGGAGAGGTGCAGTGGGATGTGCACTGACTTCTAGCAGACCTGATGGCATAGCATGAACCTAATCCCTGGTGTTGCTGTTTAGTTTGCTTTTCTTTTTCATTCTTCATGGCTCTGCATCATATAAATTGATTTCAGTATGAATTTCCTATTTCTTCTATGACAACACAACTTTTACAGGCCAAGTACTAGGTGGAATGATTCCACCCCCACCTGCCTCAATGTCACCATTCTGTACTGGACACCAGGCTTTTGCTTTTCTGGACACGTTTCAAGCGAGGTGGTTTGGGTTGGCTTTAAAGTATTCCCTTAAAAAAGCAATGTGAATAAGCAGGAAATTAAATTGGCCAGTCCAGTTTAACTGCCTGGTTACCTGAACCACACAAAGCAAACAGTTTCAAGACTACATCTATAACATACCTAATCTTATCAGGATTTCTCTGAAAGCACCCTTTAAGTCAGTACCCTTTTAGGTCAAATAAAGGGCACCTTACAAATACACATATAGAGAGGCTTTCATTCAGAAACTCTCCCTAGAGTAGAGAGGCAGGGATGGAGAGCCCTGAGCTGCCTTTGAACAGTAGCACTAGATGCAGTAGGCAGGTCTGGGTTCCGTCATTTAATAAACTCTAAAGAAGGAGGCACTCAAAGCAGACAGCAGTCAATCCATGTCTATCATCTTTATGAGGCTATTCCTCTTGCTGCTTTCGTGTCTAATGTTGGCACAGACCCTTCAATAGATGGGAAAGATAAGACAGGTGATCGCTGATTAGCTGGAGATCAGATGCTGTTCAGTACAGGTACAATACCCTAATTGTTGCTGCAGTCAGACCTCATCATCCACTCTGCTACCTGCCACAAAAAGTGGCTCTCATTTAACTTAACTAAAACCAATACTCTTCCATCCCCTCCTTTCCTTCCCTCAGCTCAGCTGGCCCTAAGTGCTCAGACTTGGAATGATCTTTTTGCCACATTTTCAGGAGAGAAAGGACACAGCAGAAACACATCATCCTGGTCACTAGCTTCCCTAGTAAGCTAGCTGGGCCCCTTCAGTAACTCTCAAAATTAGCCACTGCCAGAATTTCTCAGCACTGGGAGCAATTTTCCCAGCAATTAGGATACATCCTGATCCTCTGACACAAACAGGTAAGAGGCAGCACCAGTACCTGGACCACAGTTTAAGTAGGAGCGGGGCTTACATGGCTGCTGAGAGAGCCAAATGCATAGCCCAGCAGCTGGTAACACTAGAACTATGTCACTATCTACAGTGCTAATCTTCACATACCTGAGAAATCAAACAGGAACCTGGGTTTCCACTTCTCCAACAAAAGGATGCCAAGAAGGGACATGCTGAGGAGAAAGAGGGGTCTCAGGGAGGTGGAGGAAAACAACCTAGAAATGAAACAGAAATTGTTAGACGGGGAAAAGACAGCAAATTATGGCTCTTGATGAGCAAATAGATGTAGCTCAAAGCATAAATACCCAGGTGCTATGGGCCACTGTAGCAAGCATTGTACTCTACAGACACCTACCTACACCACAACACGTTCTCAAATGGTGCTTTTGCCCACCACCAGACAGCTGACTCCCGGCCATCTCCCAGTGCTTTCCTCCCCTGCTTCTGAGCTCCTCCCTCAGTTGCAAAACAAAGCTAATGCTCACTTGTACAAGTCTCTCCAAAGCCTCAGGGTGGAGGTTCTAGATAACAAAGACAAACTGCTGTAGCAGAAAACTGTTTGAGACTCAGTGTGTTTGCAGAAAACCTACATCCCATTTGTCACGGCAAAGTCCAGCCTTACATGCAGGTAATTCAGCTTGCCATTCTAGATGCCCCTTCTCTTATCACAAAGCTCTCCCTGTTTCACCAGAGCCTAGCTAGCACTTAAATGGTTTCATTGCTCACTTGACTTTATCATAAAACCTTTCATACCCCACATCCACACACTGGCACAAGCCACTTGCCAGCTCACACAATACTACTCACACACAGCTGTGCAATGCCACTCAAAGAGTTTATCTCCCCACTCCACAGATATTTGACAGCAAATGTGCCAGGGTGCCACCTATGCCAGCAGTGGCTATCTGCATTCATCCCTTTCTCTAGCTCAGGGGAGCTGCTTCCAAGTCACTCCAGAAAAAAAATACCAAGGAAATACATTCACCTCTTTAATGAACATTCCTTTCAAGAAAGGAGGAGCAGTTTTGCTTTTTTACCCTCCTCTTCAGTGATTATTTCCCAGTAACTAATGACAAATACACCGACGACTGGAGTCAGAGAATCTCACAGTGCAGAGCAGGGAGGGGTTCCAACCAAGTCACAGGTAAAGAACTGGAAGTGAAATGTGGCTCACTGGGCAGCACAGAACAAAAGCTGCACTTTCCATGGGCTCACAGGACTTTTAACGAGCTAAACAACATTTGTACTCCTTCCCATTGAACAGCAATTCTGTAGCTTAACACATCATCTCTGGAAGAATCTCCTATTCTGTCTCATTTATGTATTGCAGTTAAAAGATGCTGGCTGAATCCTCCATAGGACCCTAAATGATTTTTCCTCCTCTGTGGTATTTAAATCTCTCTCTGCTGTCCCATATTCTAGGCACTCTTTGCTCTCCTCGACCTTTTCATGCATACTCCCTGGGCTGTCATTGTCTACCACCCCTGTCATCTCCCCTACCACCTACACCTCTCTCCTCCTTCTCACTTCATAGCTCTGCTCTCACACTTCTCAGCTGGTAGAGTGGTCCAAAAGTTTATGTATCTGGCTACCACGTACACTTCTGATAATCATACGGATGAGGGAAGAGAACATAAGCTGCCTCATCAGAGAGACTTCAAAGACCTTGGTCACTTACTTTTCCCTCCTCTGACTCCACAATCTACCCCTTCCTATTTTATCTGCAATTTAAGTCTTTCCCAGGCCACTTCCGACCTTTCCTACTGGGAAGACCACTGGCTGAGAGCATTTTCATCAGTAAAACTGACTCACTGTTTCTACAAACAAACAAGATGTTTTTCATTCCCATCCACAGCTGGGCTCTGCCACTCACACTCCCATCTCTTCATGCTGCTGCCCTGCCGGAGAGGCAGGGAAGGGAAAACGGAAAAGGGGGAATGCTGTCGCGCCAAAACCGAGTGAAAAATCAGCACCTTCCGGGAAAGATTACCAAGCAGAAGGGCTTAAATAAAATGCCCCAGGGCAGCTGCCGATGCAGGAGGCCGTGGAGCTCTCTGACCGCAGTCACCGAGTGAAACGAACTGATAAAAACACGGATGCAAAAATTAAGCAGAAGCGTGCCTGGGCGAGGCTCCAGTTGGGCCCATCTGCATTTTATTATCGCGGGACAAGGCAAATCCTCCTGGCACTTTCTCCCCTCAGGGAGGGGCCTGTTTATGCCTGTCAGAGGAAAACAGCGCGGCTACTCCCGGCTGTGCATATCCCACGGCGGTGCGGCTGCGGGAACACACACCGCCGGCACCCCGGGACATCGCCGCGGGCCCCAAAGCCGTCGCACGCTGCGGGCACGGGTACGAGCCGGACGGGCGGCACCGACGGCCCCCGGTCCCCCTTCCCGCCCCAGCTCACCAGAGGGCCCCGCCGAGCGCGGCCGCGGTGACCAGGCTGTGCAGCGGCCTCTCCCACACCAGCAGCCGCTGCGCCGTCGCCAGCGCCGCCTCCCAGCCCCGCAGCCGCTGCCGCAGCGCCGCCGCCAGACGCGCCGCTGCTGCCGCCGCCGCCTCTTCCTCCTCCTCCTCGGCCGCCGCCGCCGCCGCCGCCTCCTCGGCGCGGCCGCTCGCCATGGCTGCGGGGGGGGGAGAGGGCGGAGGTGCCGCTGTCACCGGCCCGGGCGGGCGGCACCGCCTGAGGGACCGGCGGCCGCTGCCGCCGCGCGCGTGCGCCCGGGGAGGGACAGGGGGGAGAACCGGGTGACACCGGCCGCGCGTGCGCCCGGCGGCGGGAGGGGCGGGGAGCGGCCGCGCCCCCGCGCCGGAACAGGAAGGGCGGAAGGGCGGGCGGTGGCGGTCAGCCTGGCAGCGGCTTTGAGGGCTCCGCTCCCGACACTGCGCCGGGCCTCGGCCTCGGAGCGGACCGGCACCGCGTCCTCAGAGCCGGCCCCGTATCGCCGAAGGGGATCGGTCAGCCCCCGCCCTGTGAGCGGGCAAGATGGAGCTGGACGAGCTGCTGCTGGACGAGGAGGGCGCCTTCTCCCTCAGTGGGTTCCAGGAGTTCACGGTGAGTATCCGCGGCCCAGCCTGCTCTTAGTAGCCCCTCGGGGTGATTCCCCCGCTCCCGGGGAGCCCCATGTGGCCGCACGCCCCGGCCCGGTGTAGGCCTGAGCTGGGTTGGGGTGGAAAGCACCGTATGAGGAATGCACTGGGCCTTCCTCACGTTTCTCTGTCTGCCTTCAGTTCTTGCCCAGGCACCAGCAGCTGAGCGAGAGAGTCCGGAAGCGACTCTATTATGGCTGGGACAAAGACTGCAGCCTGGATAATCTCTCCAGCCCCGTGGCAGGTGAGTTGCTGATTGTCCCTAGATGGGAATGCTGAGTCAAGGGGGTTGGAAGTAGCCCAAGGGGCCGAAACCAGTAAGTCACCTGCTTTTTCCTCAGCGCCAAATCCCACCCCTGACCAGCCTTTCCCACTTAGTGCAACACAGCAGGGCAGGATGCCAGAGCCTCATGGTTTCTGTTCTCTGTTTTGTTGCCATGTCTGGGCCGTTGCTGCATTTTTGACATCTCACTGGTGTATAAAGTCCTTTAGATTGCTTGTGAATTCCTTGGCAGGGCAGGTTGTGAATTTGTGCTTGATGAAAGCTGTCTTAGATAATTGCTTCTGCTCTGCAAAACACTCAGGGGTTTGTTCAACTTCTAGTTGTGAGCACCATGGTGAAAAGTTCTTGCTGTATTTGTCTGGATTGCATTTTTCTTCCTGTCCATTCAGCAGTGTTTTGGGGAGCAGAAGGACATGGCTGGGTTAATACTGAGGAGCTGGTGCAGGTGATGGTGGAGAGGAGTGGAAAAGGGCAAGCAGTGGTTTGATAGAGGGCTTTCACTTTGTGGTTGTCTTAGCATTTCCATTAGCTGCTTGCTAGGGAAGTGGTATGAAGTTGCCAGGAGGCTGTGTACGATGTCCCTCAATAAGAAGGACGCTGAGTGTGTGGTGCTGGGGCAGACCCAGGCAGAGCAGCCAGATGCCTGAGCACTGCTGGACGTAATGAGTTCCAACACAAGCTCAAGGCAGAGGTTGCACCAGGATGCAAGGTGGTTCCATGCATGAAAGTTCAAAGGGTACAGTCATGCAGTAAAGCTGTTGGGGGCTGTTAACTCTAAGGATTGCCTTGTGCTCAGGAAATGCCATGACTCTGGTAGCTGGGGGAGGAGTGGTGCATGTCCATGGGCTGGTCTGCTTTTCTTCACCAGCCTTCCTTCACCAGCTGCTTTCAAAAAATGGGGTCCAGGACTATAATATCTGTCTTGGTACAGCTGTGTCATTGCTACATGGCAAGTTTATGGCACTGTTCTCAAAACAAGATAGAGGCTTGTTGGGAGAGTGGAGTAGCAGGATAAGGTCTTTGGCATTGGGAGTTGGTTGCAGAAGGCAGTAGGGGGCTGGCTGAGGAGAGAAGTTGAAATGTGAATTTGTTCCTTTGGAAACAGAAGAACAGTAACCACACTTAGTGTGCTGTGAGATGGGGAAACTGATCAGCTGCTCTCCATTCCCTCTGGGGCAGGACACTGTTGTGAATTGGATTTGTGGGTTGAAGAATTTGGTTTCATATCAAGACATAGCCTGTAGGGATCACTTGGGATGTTGGTGCTGCCTCTGTGCTGGCACAATGGTGGCCAGGAAAGGCAGGGAGAGCAGCAGCAGTAGTGGGAGAAGCTGGGAGTAGCCAATGGGTTGCTGGAAGTCTGTCTGCCTGGCTGTACATCATGGTGTGGCCTGGATGGTGTAGGGAAGTTCCTCAGAGCAGTGTTTTCCTGGGCTTGGTGGCTGCTCTTTAGGCAAATCACTCGTGTTAGTGCAGCCATTCTCCTAGTTGCTGGAGAGATGTAGAAAGGATGATGCTTCCCTTGGTAGCTGGAAATGCAAGGCTGCTGGGATTGACTCTGCTCTCAACTCTGTCAGCCAAGGGCTCAGAAACAAAATGGAGTTGAAATTTCCTGTCTAAAGCACTTCTTGCCTAGCATCAGACTGTAGTGCTGCTTGGGATGCTTCCACGTGGTCCTATAGTATAGGTAAGTGAGCTGGGAGCTGCTGGAGTCAGTGTGTCAGTGTCTGGCCTTTTCAGTGCTGGAATGCTGAGGCATGTCCTTGAGTGCAGGGAAAGTCGGGGGAGGGGGAGGGGGGGCTGAGCTGCAGTTATACTGTATCCCTGCTTTGATAGCTGTCAGTGGTTTCAGGCTCCTGCTCACATGGGTACCTTGTACTTCATCTCATTGGTGCTGGGGCTGTGGTGTAGGGGAAGCTGGATCAGTGCTGATGAGATCTGGAGGGGGAAGATGCTGCTGGTTGGAGGGGAGCAAAGCACCATGAAGATGTGGTGTGATGTAAGGTCCAAGAAGCAAGAAGGCCTCCAGAAGGGCTGTCTGAGGTCTTGCAGGGTGTGAGGGCAGGGTGTTTCTCTGCAGCTGACTGCTAGTGGTTCCCCATGACACAGACCTGCTGATCTGGCACTGCTGCAGGGCCTTGGTCACTCACATCCTCTTCCTGCTGTGATCTGCCTGCCCTGCATGTTTGTTCCTCACTTGTCCCTGACCTCTGATAAGGCTTCAGAGTTTAAATTGAACTTGAAGGGTTGAGCAAACACCAAGACCTGATGGGCTTGTATGGAGAAGGGGAAGGGTGGGCATGGACTGGGCCAGAGGGCACTAACTCTTTTGGTGCTTTCTCTCCTAGATATTGCTGTGGAGTTGCTGCAGAAAGTGGCTCCCAGTCCTATCCGCAGACTCCAGAAGAAATATGTGTCTCACGTATCTCGGTAAGAAGCAAAACCTGTCCCTTCATGTCCAGTGTCAAAACTTGGAGCTCTGGTCTTACCTGTGACTCACTTCTGTCCCCTGGGCCAGCCCCTGGCTTTGTGCCTAGGCCTGATTAGTGTCAAAGAGAAGCTGGAGGCACAGACAGCAGGCACAGTGACTTCCTGATGCAGTTGAGTTTATCCTGCTTTCTGGGGTGCATATGCGCTCTTACTAGAGGGAGTCTGTACTGGCTAGATCTGCAGCTCCCTGAGCAACCAGATTTGAACCTGGAGTCTCTTCTTGGCAGCTGAGCCCTCACAGCATGCCTTGCTGCAGGCAGGGTTGCTCTGTTTGGAGCTGATTGTGCCTAGGAACAGAAACAAGTGTTTTCTGCTCTCCACCCTGCATCCCCTGTGTCTTCTGTAGCTGCAGCTCAGGATAGGTGGCACAGAGCTGGCAAGGCTGTGACCTGTCTAGTGATTTGCTAAACCTTCCTACTGTCTCCATGGAGAGGGAGCAGCCAATTTGTGCCCTGGTGCCTAGGATGTTTGTAGCATTGATTCTTGTCCTGTCCTACAGGGAAGCTTGCATCTCACCCTGCTCCATGATGTTGGCACTGGTTTACATTGAGAGACTTCGGCACCGGAACCCTGAATACCTCCAGCAGATCTCATCTTCAGACCTCTTCCTGATCTCCATGGTGGGTGGTGGGCAGGGGGGTAACTGTGCTGGAGGGAAGCCTTTAGGAGTGCACTGGAGACTGAGATCCTGTCCTTTGTGCTGCCTTTAGATGGTGGCGAGTAAGTACCTCTATGATGAGGGTGAGGAAGAGGAGGTGTTCAACGACGAGTGGGGAGCAGCAGGGAAGGTGGATGTCCAGACCATGAACACACTGGAGATGAACTTCCTGAGTGCTATTGTAAGTGAAACTCACTGCTGCCAACTGTTTCACAGAGCAGGGGAAAAGAGACATTGAGGGGAGTCTGGATTTCTGTTTTTCCCCCACATGATCCCTTGATGGGATAAAGATGTGTCTGGGTGCTGGGTGACCTGCCCTGACTGCACTGACCTTTAACTGCTGTCCCGGCAGGACTGGAGTCTGTACACAGATCCTCGGGAGCTGTTTGAAGTGCTGAGCTGGCTGGAAGGACGGTAGGTGTCTAGGGTGGGGGTGATCTTTTTATCTGTGTTGCAGCCTGGCTCTGCCCCTGCTTGGAGATAGCCCTGCTGCAGTGGAACACCTGTGAGCCTTAGCTAGGCTCTGCAGATCCCTTTTACAGAGCTTAAGCAGGGTCTTCTCCTAGCCCACCTGGGCTGAAGCTGCTTTGATGGGGAAGGTGCACTATTCTCTTTTTTTTTTTTTTTTTTTTGTATTTCTTGCAGTGTGGCTGAAAAACAGGGCATGTGGCGTGGCTGGTTCACCTACACAGATCTTTGTGTTCTCATGGAGCAGTCCATGTGGCAGCATGTGCTGAGCCAGTTCTACCAGCAAGTGGTGAAGGTAAGGGCATAGGAGAGCAGTTAATTGCAAGAACATGGTGCCCAGCAGGCTGTGGATTTGGAGCAGGATCCTCTCTTCCACTGAGAGCAGCACCTTGGTTTATTCCCCATTGAAAAGGGAAGCTGTCAGAAGATGCAGATTTGCAGCTGCACTGCCTGAGGACTGCAGCCTGGTGCTGGATAGTGTGCCCTGTGCTGGACCGCAGCTGCACAAGTCATGGTTCAAGGACATGGTGGTGGCATGGAGGCAACTGGCTACTGGCTAGGGTTTTAAACAGGAACTGTTGGATTTTAGCTGGGACATTTTGGCTTGTGATATTTAGGCCCAGCTTTGGGCAGGCTGTGCGCTGCCCACCATTAGCAGTGTGGCTGCCTGCTCTCGGCACCCAGCCCTGGAGCTGGTGATGCCTTTCCCTATCACGGCTGCTGGGTTGATTGTGGCCATGCTGCATCATGGCTGGCAGGGGGTACTGCTGCTGGGGGTGTCTGGGCTAACATTTGGCTTCTCCTTAGCTGGCCTGCCTCCTGGGTGTGGTGTACCTGACGGGCTTCGCAGCCATCTTCGCCTCCATCACTGTAGTGCACCGGTCTGTGTGCATGAGGAGTGTCAGCGCCGCAGGCCCCCGCCCTGCGCTGTTCCCCGAGGAGGGGAGGTGCCAGCTGGATGCCCAACCAGCCCCAGCCCCTGGCCAAGCCCAGCCCGAGCTGCCCAATGTGTCCTCAGCCAGCTGCACCTGTTGCCTGGGAGAGAATGAGACGACCAAGGAGCCACGTCATGGAGGTGTCACAGCGACTGCACTCTACCTGTGGGGTAGTGTGATGACAGCTCTGTCCTACCCAAAGGCACCTGATCTAGCCCAACACAGGAGCCTCCCACAAGGTCCTTTCCGGAAAGTGCCCACTGCCTGTGAGAGATCCAACCGTACCGCCCCCACTGCAGCCCCCAGCCAGCCTGGCCCCTTCGGACTCACCGTGCTCCCGGCTCCTCCAGTGCTCCACTGCCGTGCTTGCTCGGCCACTGCGGGCCCCACATGGGATGCAGCCCCCAACCGTGAGGACTGGCTGGACCCTCTGGGGCTGAAGCAGTGCTTCTTGCATTCTGCTATGGATCTCAGTAGAATCAAGAGCTTCATTTTTCCCAGTTAGGAGTATAGGACAGCAGCCCCTTTCCCCTTCCCTTCTAGTGTGGCACAACTCACTTCCTTGCACTTCTGGGACCCCTGATCCCTGGCACTGCAGGGGGCTGAAGGCCTCTGCATTACTTTCAAACCAGCACTTGTGTCCCCTCACCTAGGGCAGGGATGTTCTTCACTTAGGGGCTGCTGAGACAGGTTGAAATAGGGCTGGCTTGCTGGGGTGGGAACTTAATAGCTGGAGGGTAAATATGGATTGCCTTTGGGCTGGGGTGCTTGTACAAACGGGGTATTGTACCCCTTCCTGTAGTGAGTGGTGTTGGACAGAGGTGGCATATGGCATGTTGGAGGCTGGGACTGTGTGTGCAGGGTAGAGGGGCTAAGGCAGTGACCCCAGTGAGAAGGTGGGGTGCCTGGGATAGGGGAGAGGAGGTTGAAGGAGGTGAGAATGAGCTGGCTGGTCATAGCAATATTTACATTTGGGGGATGATAGGCCACTTCTTGGAACTTGCAAGAATGACACCAAGCAGGTACCCTGATGTGGCTATGCCCTGCTGGGCTTGGTGGGGATGAGGTGTGGCTAGAGCTGAACCTCCTTATCCTGCTTGTGTTGGGTGTTTTGAATCTGGGGTGCTCTGTGACCCCATCCCAAACCCCAGCTGTCTGTATCAGTGAGAAAACAGTGCCTGACTGCTCCTCAGAGCGGGAAGAAGGCACCTTGTCTTGCTGACCAGCCCAGCTCATCATGCCCCTTCTTTTTACTGTGGATTTTACACCTGTTTTTCACTCTTTTGTAGATGCAAATCTCTTCCAATAAAAGTAGTTCTTCTTGTGTGCCTGCCTTGTCCTGCTGAGCTGCTCCATACTGGCAGCATGCCTGCCCCAAAGCAGAGCCATGTCCATGCAGCTGCACTTGCCTGTGGAGCTGCTGTGCAAGACAGATCCTAGGTGCTGCCAGTGAGCCCAGGAGACCTGCAAGGCCTGTCCTGCAGTCTCTCGTGACAGGAGGGATATGCCTGGTGCAGACAGGGACAACAGCAGAGGAGGATCCCCATCCTTGGGAATGTGGGGAATGCATGTTCTCCACTGCTCTTTGCTCTCCAAAGTCTTACCTGTTAATGAGTGAGCCTTGAGCAGCAAGGGCTTGACCAGGTCACTGACACAGCCACCTCTGCCCTGTGCCAAAAACATGAGCATCCTGTGCACCCTTGGGATCCTTTCCAGCCAAGTAGGCAGCTCTTGTCCCTTGCATCCTTGTCCAGTGGCAGGATTCAGTACTCTCCTAGGAGAATGTGGGGTATAATAAACCCCCGTTGGAGACCAGGCTGGGCCACGAGGGCAGCAGATGTTGTGCTGGGAAGAAACAAGCATGAGCAGGGCATACTGAAGCTGAAGGATGCTGCTTGTGGGAATAGTGTAAGCACATGGAGGAAGAGGTGTCAAGGCTGTGGCCTACCTAGTCCTTGCCCACAGAGGCAGTGATGGGACCTGGGCTGTGGGATAGTTTGCACAATAATAGTCTGAGGACCTGCTTGTGGCTGCCTGTCACCTGGCCCTTGTGGTGACAAACCAGGGTGACACTTGCATTCCTGGCCATAAGGGCAGGTTACTCACCAACTCAAGTTAATGACTAACCCTGGGGCAGCTCCTGCAGAAGGTGGAAGTTCAGCATGTGAGGATATGCAAGGAGCTCTTGGGGGTGGGAGCCTGCCCACTGTGAGCAGTGTGGAGAAGGCAGCAGCATGAATGGGGGCCATGGCAGAGCACCTGGAGCTGGGAGCCCCATGCTCACATCCTGCTTGTCCCAGAAGATATGGTCCTGGCTCCTGAGCTGCTGCTTAGCCCTTCAGGTAAGGGGGGACCACGGTGAGCAGCCAGAGAGATGGGATGATGAGGAGAGGGCTGGGATACTCTCAGATTGCAGGGCAGGGGCTGCATCCTGCCAGGCAAAGGGTGTGCATGGCTCTGGTCAGAGTGTGCTGGGAGGGGAGTGGGCAGTAGGGAGTGCTGCCCAGGTGGGGCCAGTGGGCATTTACCCTCTCAGGGGGTCTGGGCATGGGGAGCTGCAGCTCTGGCTGCTGCAGGGACTTGTGACTGCTCCATCTCTTCCCTGCACAGCATCTGGCTGTGCAGACCTCCTTGCTCTGCATCTTCCACCTCCTCCTGCTGCCCACCCTGCCCCAGGAGCCACCTCGTGCCCAGAACACCAGCAAGCTGCTGGCACGAAGCCTCTTTGCCTGCGGCATCTCCACAGTGCTGCAGACCACCCTGGGGAGCCGGTGAGCAAGGGGGATGAAGGGGGAGCAGCTGTCACCAGGAGGATGATGATGCCATGGAAGGGCATGTCTGTCTCCTCCTAGGATGTGGGAAGATGAGCTTTGCTGGAAGTGGGAAGGGGCACAAGGAAAACCTCTTGGTATTGCATCTCTGCACAGTGGTCACAGATGTCCCCTCCCTCTCACACACACTTCTAGAAAAACTTATGCTTTCCCTCTAGCTCTTCACTGCCTTGCTCCAACATCAGGCACAGCTCCTTCAGACCAACTGCTGCCCGTGCTGTCCACACAGGCTGGGTATGGGATTCAGCAAGGCCTCTGACCTCTGCATCCATTCCGTGTGCTGTCACTTGGGATATACTAGGACACATGTAGAATATAGGGTGACCTCCTGCCACTTTGGGGTTCTTATTGGCTTCCCTTCCCACCCCTGTTCCTCTGGCAGCCTGGGCTTTGGGAGCAGCCCTGTTCCCTTGCCTGTCCTTCCTCCCTAATGAACCATTGTTGTATCCTTCCTCAGGATGCCCCTGGTTCAAATCCCATCCTTTGAGTACTTGGTCCCTGCCATGGTGTTGAGCTCCCACCTGTCCCCCACTGCCAGCACAGACAGGAATGGTAAGCACAGCCCTGGAGCCTGTGTCCCTTGGGTCCTGGGCCAAGCTGGTGCCAGAGGAATGGCAATGATGAGGTGCCTGCTAGATGAAGTAGGGATATGAGGGGGTAGCAAGGGGTCCTGCCTGCTGGCCGTTCTGGTGATGGTGCACAGCACCCTACTCACTCCTGAGTGCACTTGTAATGTATCTGGTCACTTCCCCAGGACCAGGGCTTATGGGGATGGGGATGCTGGCACACTTCCCCTTGTATAGCCAGCAGCCTCCTTACTGCATCCTCTTGGACACAGCTCCAGGACCTCAGGATCCATGTGTGTCACACCCTTCCAAAATTTCCTTCCAGGCACAGCCATGGCCAGTACATGCCTTGTACCTCACTGCAGAGACACAAGGAGCTGGGCTGAATCATTGCAAGAGGTGGGTGCTCCTGTGGTGGAAAGGGGGTCTCTATCCTGCTCCATCAAGTTTCCACTTGTCACCTATATCCCTATACCCCCAGCCTCTTTTTGTGGGATTTGCCATGAAGAGAGGTGCGAAGGCAATGGGGATCATGATGCATGTCCATGTATATGTTTCTCTGTGCTTGGGGTGAGTGGAGCACGTGAGACAAGCACTTGTTCCCAGCTGCTGGGGCAGTGGAATGTGGCCAAGGGAAGGTGTTGGACTGTACTCCATGCATCCTGTCCCACAGGCCCATCTTTTCTTCTTTCAGGTCTCTGGAGCAGTGCTGGTCTCTGGGCTCATTCAGGTGGTGCTGGGAGTATCTGGCGTGTGTGGGTGGGCAGCGCAGCACTGTGGGCCCATGGTCCTGGCCCCCACCCTCTCCATCATTGGGCTGTCCTCATACAAGGAAGCTGCCTTCTTCTGCTCCACTAACTGGGGTGTAGCACTGCTGTATGTGAGCCCAGGGACTGTACTGGTGGGTGGCTCCTGGGGCTTTCATTCATCAGTGGGACAGCAGTGCATGGTGCACATTTGGGGCCCCATCACTGACTGTGATGCTGTGTGGTGACCTGTGCTCACTCTCCTAGGCTCATGTTCCTTGCCGTCACCTTCTCCCAACACCTGCGTTCCTGCCGCCTGCCCTTCTGTGCCTGGCCCCATGCTTGGGAGGGCTCCACAGAGTATTCAGTTCCTACCCTGCGCACATTCTCGGTACTGTGGTTTGTCTGCTCTCTTCACTGTCACCAGGGTTCTCTCTCCAAGCCTGGCTCTTTGCTGTGGGGTTGGGTGAGCCCTGGACCACAGGCAGGGAAGAAAAGCTCTGGTACAGCTCCCAGAACATGGATGCTTCTGGAGAAGCACTGGTGTCCCACAGTGTTGGAGCAGAGCATCTTGGGATGTTTCCTGCAGGTGTAAGGGGAAATGTGGCATGACTCTTTGGGAGATGTGACAGGACAACTATGGGGTGCTGGCCAGAGCAGGCAGGGGAGGAGGGTCCCCTGCTGAGCATCCTCTTTTGCCTTGCAGGTACTGCTCCCATTTGCTGGTGTCTGCATTGTCTGTGCCATCCTCAGCTACTTCCACATTCCCTGGGAATCACTGGATGTGACCATGGCACAACTGTCCTGGGCCAACAGCACCTTCAACGCCCCTTGGATCCGCATCCCCTATGCAGGTGGGGGGCAGCAGGGCTGAGTGCAGCCATCCACTTTTGGACAGGATTTCTATCACCTGTCCCTTTTCCCTCCTCTGCAGGAGAGTGGAGGTGGCCGCTGCTCACCCCCCGGGCGGTGGCAGTGGGCATCTCCATGGCCATCGGCTGCAGCATGAACTCTGTGGGCTGCTACGTGCTGTGTGGGAGGCTGCTGCGAGCCCCTCGGCTACCCCCTCACGCCTGTAACCGGGGTCTTTGCATGGAAGGGTTGGGCAGCCTCCTGGCAGGACTGCTGGGCAGCCCTGGGGGCACAGCCTCCAGCATTGCAAACACCTGTGCCACTGGCCTCACACAGGTATGCCAAAGTGGGGGGGGAACGGTTGGCAGGGGATGGGGAGGCAGTCAAGCAGGTGTGTGGGACTTGCAATTGCCAGGATGTCATGGACCCACTGCTGGGAAAGGCAGGTGTGTGTAGCAGAATGGGGCAGGAGAGGAGGGGGTGATGCTATGTATCCTCATTTTCCCACTCTTCTTTCTGCCAGGCTGGCTCTCGCCTCTCAGTGCAAGTAAGTGCCCTGGTGTGCATGGTGCTGGGCATGTCCCCGAGGCTGGCAGGGCTCCTCACCCAAATCCCACTGGCAGTTCACGGTGGGTACCCTGCCCTGCCCCTTGTTGCCACACCTGCAGCCTGCCTGGCACTGCCTGACTCCTGCCCCTCGCAGGAGGGGTGCTTTGTGTAACCTACGCCGTGGCTGTGGGCACGGGGATCTCCTACTTCCAGTACACAGACATTGACTCAGGGAGGAACATCTTCATTGTTGGCTTTGCCATGTTCATGGCACTGTTGGTACCACGGTGGTTCGGCATGGCTCTGGCTCCCCTGGCCACAGGTATGAGGGATGTTCCCCAGGCAAGGTAAAGCCTTGAGTCCCATGGCATGGTGACCACACATCTCCAGTGTTCTGGGAGGCTGGGTTGGCTCATGGTAGCAGGCAGTTACCTCTTCAATCCCCAGTTCTGCCATGGTTGCTCATGCCCCTTTCCTCTGGCTGGGCTGGGACCTCCTGGCTGATTCTGGCTGTCCCTGCAGGCTGGGTGCCACTGGACCTCCTCTTCCTCTCTCTGCTTATGGTCCCTGTCTTCTTAACTGGCTTCTTGTCATTTTTTCTGGAGAACACGGTCTCAGGTAAGAGGCTACTCTAGGTGCTCTGCATATGTCCTGCTCTGAGGACTGGATCAGTCCATGGGGCAAGCCACCAGCTCTGCCTTAAGGCAGTCCAGCTGAGGGGGCTGGGGCTGGTGTGGGCTAGGAGGAAGGGGCGCCCATTTCACTGCTTACCTCCCTGCTTGCAGGAACACTGGAGGAACGAGGGCTGCTTTCTGAGCAGCCATGGAAAGCCAGGGCTGGTGACTGTCACCTCCGTGGAGAGAAAGGAGAAGCCACCCAAGCATATATGCTCCCCACTAGGCTGAGGAGGCTGCTGCCATCTTCCTGCAAAGCCTTTCCATGCTGCTTCCTCTGCCCGAGGAGTGAGGAAGAGGAGGGCAGCTGTGCCACTGAGGAGGGGACTGCTGACCCAGGGGAAGGGACACACCTGCTCCCCAAACCCAGCTCTGGGGAGCTGCAGCCAGCAATAAGGCCAAGCCAGACAGACATGCCTGCATGGCACACTGGGGCCTGACCCTGTCATCTTGGGGGTGCCTCATGCAAAAACAGGGCTGTGCCCGCAAGGCAGCTTGTGAGCCATTTCGTTCCTCATTTCTGAAGCCCTTGAGGACTGGAGGAACCTGAGCTTCCACCCTCCTAACACAAACCTAACTTCCCTGCTTGAGAGCGAGATATAAAAATCTTCAACCAACTTTGCCTTTTCCAGGGGGTTTTCTTTCTAGATGGGATTTACCTAGGGGATCCCCTGTTGCCCTGAGGACTGTGACAGGAGAGCAGAGCCACCTGGTACCATTGCAGCTGAAGATGTGGATATCTCTAAAATCCACCATCACCCTGTGGAGATGACTAGGGGAGAGTTCAGTGCTTTGACTAGCCCCAAAGGACTGTCACTCTGGTTATGCTCACCTGCTGGCAGTGTGCTCAGGAAGAACAGGCTCTCCACCTCCTCCCTGCTGTGCCCCAGTTGTGCCTATGGCCCCTTGCTGCCCATGGCACCAGGTGTATACCAATGCTCTGGCACTCCAGGATGCTCCAGGCTGAGGGTGCAACTCAGCTCAATTTCCCAAACAACGAACACCCTTTCACCTACAGATGGTTATCCCCAGTAGTGCTCACCATATAAACAACCCCTAGGCAGTGCTCTTGTGACTGCACTAGCCAATACTGGATTTCCCCTGAGAAGAATATCTCCCTCCACCTGGTCCCAAGGCAAAACACCCAAAGGTGGATGCAGGGTGGGAGGGATGAGGGGGCACTGTGTGTGCAGGTCCCTAGGTGTGAGCTTTCTTTCCCCATTTCTCTGTGACCCCCACAGCTGTGCACAACAGCATAAATGCATGGCTCATCCTCATCCAACCAGCACCCCCACCTGACCCTCAGTTTCAGCTCTGCCCAAAGTCCAACTGGGTCCTGTACCACAAACCTACTGCAACCTACTCTGTCCTGCACTGCAAAGTCCTTGCCTACTCCCCTGCTCCCTGACACCCTGTCAGGATGCAAACCCTGTGCGATGACCACAGTCTCCTGGCACTGCTGTGGGAGGAGGCTACAGCCTGCATGCTGGGGAGAGGGGTTAGCAGAGGGGTGTGTGCAAAGAGTGTAACTGGGAGACGCAGGGGCAGCTCAGCGGGAGCAGTTTGTGGGCCCAGCCTGGATGCCCTCAATGCATGGTGTGCTGGTGGGGGATCACAGTCAGAGAATGGGTGATGAGGCCTGGAAATCAGTGCCTGCGGTAAGGGTGGGCCTCAGCGTGCAGGGAACTAGGGGGTGTGTGATGTACCAAGCTGGCACAGTGCTGCTGTGTGCCGCCTTGCGAGGCAAGTGAGGACAGAGGCAGCTGCAGCCCCAGCTATGCAGGGCTCGCTGCGGTGCAGCAGCCGAGTTCCCGCACACCCTGGGAGAGCAGCGGTGCGGGTGCGTGCCCTGGCCGTGTCTGCCCGGCACCCTGGGGCAGAGCAATAAACCTGGGGACACGGAACAGGAGGAGCTCCCCGCTGTCGCTGCCTCTCCTGCTGCAGCGGGCCCTGAACCCAGCAGGGCACTTGTGCCAGGACATTTCGTAGCAGGCGCAAGCGCAGAATAAACTCCTAAGGCGTTTCGGTCCCCATCAGCATCTTGGCCGTGACACCCCTTACGGCAACCGCGGACGTTCTAGAGGGACACGGCAGCTCGGTTCGCTGTCCTCGTGAGCAGACAAGGGAACACCAGTGTGTTCCCAGCGGGTCTGGGGGGGCGGATGGCGGCTCCCGGAGCGCAAGGAGCCGCCCGTCCCGGCGTGCCCCGGCCCCGCACGCCGCGGAAGAGAGCAGCATGCCGGGAGCCGTAGTCTGCCCTCGGCTCCGGCCCGGCGCCGCGCGCAATCCCGTGCCTCTGCATCCTCCGGCCGCCTACTCCTCCTGCCCTCGGGTAATGCTGCGGCTCCGCAGAGCTCCAGGCCTGCGGGCGCCCCGCGGTCGCTGTGTCCCCGAGTGTTTTGGGGGGCGCGGAGCCCGTCCTAGGGAGGAGAGGGAAGCAGCAGAGGGTTTCCGGCACTCTGCCGGTGTCACTGCAGGCGGGGACGGGCTCGCGTGGAGCGCAGGGATGGGCTGCCCCAGCAGGAGGAGGCTGGAGCGCCCTGCTGCCCGCCCGGTGCCGGCGGGGCAGCCTAAATGTTCATCTGGGAGTAGAGATCCTGACGTGTTAACGCCAGCAAGCACCGGGTAACCCGGGGAGGCAGGAGTTCCACTGCCCTGTGCCTGCTGGTGCATCTGGGGTGCTTCTTGTGAGCTACTGCACGACCTGCCCTGCAGAAAGCTCCCAAAACACACGCCCCAGCTCTGCTGCTCGCATGTGTGAGCACAGCTGGCTGAGTATCCTCACTTCCGTGCCATCAGGCGGGACTGCACCATAAACGGGCCAGCCGGGACTGAGGGTCCCTGTGAGGCCACCCCACGGACCAGGCCTTCCTGGGTGAGGGTTGAGGCAGAGACCTGGTTGTTCTCTTGCAGATGGAGGGCTCTGAGGAGCTGGAAAGCAGCCTCCTGACTCAGCCCTGGGCTTCTGTTCGCTTTGACGAGTCCACTTTTCTTGCCAAAGTGTGCTTCATGGACACTGGCTATATTCTGCTCATCTCTGACCTCAGCAGTGTCTGGTACGAGAGTGCAGATGCCGAAGCTGTGGGACAAAGGTCCAAGGTGAGTATTTGAAAAGGTCAGGGGCCTCCTTTTCTCCTCCCAGCAGCTGACACACCAGCATAAATTGCTTGGTGACACAATGGCTGTTGGGTCTGACTGGGCTCGGGAGCAAATACCCAACCCGGGAAGTCCCTGTGTGGATGTGCCCAAGCCCTGTCACTCCACCAGGCCAAACACCGTTCTGCTGGGAGAGTGGGCCACACTGTTTGGCATGCCTGGGGCAGCCAGGTGGGTCTGCATACAGAGGCTGGCACAGTCTCTTCACTTGTGGGCTGGATGGGCAGCTGGTTTCCCCAGGGTCAGTGTACTAAAAAGAAGCTTGAAACAAGGCTGCCTTCTACTCATGACAGAGAGATTCTGTTCACATTCATAGCTAGTACAGTCTCTCATGGGGCATCCTGTCAGCTTGGCCCCCAAAATGCATGGAGCTGTGCCTCATTTCCTCAGCCCATGTGCCCAGGGCTTCATGGGCCATTGGAGTGGCATGTCCCTGTGTCACATAATGCTGTGTGACTGGTGGCAAGAGGGATGGGCAGATGCCTGCAGCCATCCCTCAGCTCTGGCAGGTTGTCCTGCTGTTGGCTCTCAGCCAGGCCATGGTGCTTGTGGTGGCATGCGGAACAGATGTGCTAGTGCTGACCTTTGCACCCTTCCCGTCCTGGACTGGCGGGATAGGGGACTCTTCCCAGCATGGCTGGCTTCAGAGAATCAGTGAGGAATGTTATGTCAGAGAGCTGGAAGCCAAGGCCTAGGGATGGCTTTTTGCTGTGAAATGTGCAGTAGTTTGTCTCCTTTGGCACTGGGATTTCTGCTGTTTTTCCCCAGTGCTGTGCCATGCCCCCTAACCTTGCCTTTTCCCAGGAGCTGAACAAGCGGCTGACAGTTCACGTGTCCTCCTTCCTGAACCACTTGTGCAACCTGATGTGCCCCTTGCTGGCAGGGCGGCCGAGTGCCACCACCTCCTTCTCCTGCCACCACTCTCCCAGTGGCCTCAGGCTGCACGTCAAAAGCGAGCTGTCAGGACTGCCGTTCTACTGGGACTTCCACTGCTGCCCTGCTCCCTTGGAGATGGTGAGCAAAGCTGCAGAGAGTTCAGGGAGGGGAGTGGCCAAAATTCAGGATTATCTCCTTATGCTTAGATGCTTTTGAGTAGTCTCCAGCCCCGCTGGTCACTGTAGGTTGCCTGACTCTGCCTTCTGCCTCTCCTAAAGTTTACTGTCCCCATTTCTTCCCATTGAGCCTTTGGTTTGTGCTATGCAGTGACACAGGCCCAGCACATGGTGCTGCTGGGGCATGAGTGAAATGTCCTTGTGAGAGCCCGTCTGGAGTTCTGCATCCAAATATGGGGTGCTTGGTGCAAGAAAAACATTGATATGTTAGAGGGGGTCCAGAGGAGAGCCACAAAGATGATAAGAGGGCTGGAGCTCATCTCCTACAAAGGCAAATTGTGAGAGATGGGATTGTTTGACATGGAGAACAGAGGACTCCAGAGATACCACGTTGCAGCCTTCCAGTACTTGAAGAGGGCTTATTAAAAAGAGAGAGAACAACTTTTTGCATGGGCAGATAGTGATGGGACAAGGGGAAATGGTTTTTAACTAAAAGAAGAGACATTTAGATTAGCTTCTAGAAAAAAAATCTTCATTTTGAGGGTGATGAGTCACTGGAACAGGTTTCCCAGAGAAGTTGTGGATGTTCCTTTCCCGAAAGTGTTCAAGACCAGGTCGGATGGGGCTTTATGCAACCTGATCTAGTGAGTTGTATTGAAAAGTCCCTTCCAAACCAAACCTTTCTATAATTCTATGTCCAGTGCAGTGTGATGCCCTGCCAGCACCCTGGGGAGCAGAGTGGTGCTGTTCTCTTTAGGAGCAAGCCATGAAGCAGGGCACAGGGCGGCAGGTACCCCCAAATAACCCGCAGCTGGTCTGTCACGACGGGCGGAATTACAGGCGAGTCTCCCGGCTTTTACGGGTTTTCCCTTTCACGGGGCTGCCCGGCATGTTGCGTTTCCAGAGGCAGCCCGTGTGCCGGACCCCTGCCGGTGGGGCAGCGCTGCGGCCGGGCTCCCGCGGGCCCTGCGGCCCTGCGCGCACAAGAGGGCGCCCGGCGCCCGCGAACCGCCCGCCGGAGCCCCGGCCCCGGGCCGGCCCCGCGGCTCCGCAGGCAGCGCCCGGCAGCCCCGGCAGCCGCGGGGCGCGTTTCCTCTGCCCCCACGGCCGAGCTTGGGCATCGCGGGGGGAGAGCCGGGCTCCCCAGCTGCTGCGGGGGCTGTTCTCAGCGTCAGGGTTGAACTGGAGAGCAAGTAATCGGGGTCCTGGCTTGGCTTACGCCAGGAACTTGGTGTCCCTCGTCGGGCAAGATGCACAGAGGCTGAGCTGAGGAGGTGCAGAGTCTCCGTTCCTGGCTGCTCCTCTGCTTTGTCTTGGACACACACTGGATGTCTGCAAGACACCACGGAGGTGGGAAGCAGCTGGGGTCCTGAGTGTGGCTGGTTTGGATGCAGTAATGGGGGTGAATTCTGCCCCAGCCAGGGGCTTGAGGAAGGCATAGAGCCCACCTGGCTTGGCCCATCCCACCTCTGCTGCAGGTGGTGCACTCCAAGTGCTCCAGTGGGTGGTGGCCACCTCCTCTGGGCTCATATCTGGGGGTGGGCAGAGCCCACTGTGGGCTTGCCATAGGAGTGAGAATGTTTCAGGAACAATGCCAGGATTGCTGTCCTCTCACCCGTGGGCTCAGCCTGGCCACAGAAATAAGGGGCACAATGGGTTGGGGGATCTCAGGTACCCTTCCAGAGACTGAAGGAGGTGATAGGAGAGAGGCTGTTTCATGTGCCTGCTGGGCCAGGGTGGCCCAGCTGGGCTGTGAGGCAGAGGGCATGCCCAGGGCTCTGTGAGGGGCTTGTGTGGGTGTAAGCTTAGAGGGTATGCTGGTGGGCTGCAATGCACAAGCCCTGCATGTTGGGATCTCTTTTGCTTTTGATCTTATGTGTCTGGGAGTGTCTCTCCTGGTCATCAAGCTGCAGTTTGACACCTTGTGTCTTTCTGTTTTTTCACCCAGCCATGCCTATTTCCTGCATAGCAACATGCCATGAGGTGTGCAGAGCCATGGGGAGGGTCTGGGTGGCACATGGGTCTTCTCTGTTTCCTGTTGCAGCCCAGGTGGTGGGTGGGGATTGCCTATCCCTGCACTCTGTTTCCATTGGGCTCTCCCACCTAAGCTTTCCCCTGCTACAACCCCCAGCTGTGAAAGGATGGGGCTGGGATGGAGGGATGTGTCCCAGAGCATCTAGTCTGCCTTTTCCAGCTCACATCTTTTGACCGTTTCCCACTGGATCTGGGTGAGATGTGAGGTATTTTGTGGAGTGTGAGCTGGGCTGCAGCTCTTGCTAAGACCTTTCCAGCTGCCCTGCTTTGACCACTCTGTGGACAGCTGTGTGCCTCCCAAGACCTGGACCTTTGCTAGAGCATCCCTCCTCCATTGTAGGTGTTCCGTCACCTCGTGCGGCCCCTGATTCAGATGAACCTGGTGCTGCAGTGCCAGGTGCAAGAGCTGATTTCCCTGCTGCTCCAGAAGGATGCTGAGATTGAAGATTACAGGGAGAGCGGGGCCGCTCTCAGCAGAGGTGAGGAGGGATGCCTGGGGCAGGGAGCGAGTTTCCTCCTTAGCACTGGGCTGGCGTGCTTTGCTCCCACTGGCTATTACCCAGCCAGGCTTGTGTTTCATGTTTAGCTGAGCCAGCAGCACAACAGTAGCCAGAAGGCTGGGAGCAGCCTCTGGGGAGAGCTGGGGGAGGAACAGCCCTTGACCAATAGCTGTAGAAGTTGGGGAGTAGCCAAGGGGCTCTCCACTACTCTGAGAGCACCTGGCTGGTCCCCAGGAGCCAGCAGGGATGCCAGCAAGGGCTGGCCCTGCAGTGGTGTCAGGCTCCCTTCCCAAGTGCAGTAGCTCACTGAGTGCTTGGAGAGCAACCAGGGGCTCCCAGCTCTCCCAGACGTGGGGAGTGCAGCTGTGCTCATGGGCCCCCCTCCAGCACCCAGCCTACTTTACCATCGGGGTGATGGGCAGACAGTAGCTCCCTTGGGTAGGACATGGGTCAGGACCTGCTGGGGGAGCCACCCTGGGGGGGTGGTTTGTTCCCTACCTATGGAGGTTGGCTGGGGTCATCCCTTGCTACTGCAATGCTTTGAACTGCTGCTGCCGGTGATAGCTGCACTTCTGCAGGAACCTTGCACCCTGAGCATGCAGGGACTAGTGGGGGTCAGCCCTGGCTTGTTTATCACATCCAGGAAGATACTGTGGCCCAGACCCTGTCCCATGCCCCACCACAGGAGCCTGGATCTGCTCTGTAGGTGGACTAGAGCTACACTGGCCAGCTGTACTTCCCTCTGTCCTGCTGCATGCAATCTCTGCAGGGCTTGGAGCAGCCTGGACATCCTGTCTTGGGTCTAGGGACTGATGCTGGTGAGCAGCTGGCCTCTCTTGTCCCTTACTTGGTGCAGGGCAGAAAGCTGGGAGGAGGCATTGCACCCTAGCAGCTGAGCAAATCCAGCCAGCTGCTTCTCCAGACCGCATCTTAGCAACAATGTGGAAAATCTAGTGTTTTGGACAAGGTGCAGAGCAGAATATAACAGGTGTTTGTCCCTGTCCTGTAAGAGGAGGACACAGGCTGGCTCACCACTTCAGATGAGCAGCTGGACAAGCAGTGCCCTGTCCCACAGACTCAGCTTATTCCAGCTGTAAGATCTGGGAATGGTGTTGAGCATGTCCTGCCACTATTCCCTACTCCTCAATGAGATGTGCTGGGACAAGTGTGGATGGGCTATTGGCTCTCCCTGGCTGCTGTGTCATCAGCAGGCTCAACCATGTTTTTTCAACTTCCTTGTGGTACTTGCACCTTCTGCTAACCAGGTGATGTGTCCCTAATCCAAGAGGCTGCTGCTGTTTCCTGCTGATTCTGGGAAGAGTGTGCTGGAGCTTTTCCCCTGCAGCATCCTCACCCCATGGTCAGGGAAAGGGGAAGCTGGGGTGGGAAGTCAGCCAAACCTGCCCAGGCTGATCCCTCTCTACCTTGCAGACCGCCTGCGGACAAAACCCTTCCAGGAGGAGACGTTTCAGCAGAACTTCATGGCTGAGGTAAGGAGTGGTGCAAGTCCTCTCTCCTTTGCCAAAGGGGTGGCTGGGAGATGCATTCAGCAGCTGCAATGTGAGGTGTGCCTGGCTGGATGGGAGCACTGGTGGGGATAGCTAGACTTGCCTAAAGAGGGGTCATGCCCTCTAGCTCTCCCATGGCCCTCTCTGTGTCCTTCCACCTCATCTCTAGGGCTAGCAGAGCTGGGAACATGCCTGACGTGCCCGGATGGGAACTACCTGCTTGCTGGGAGCTGCCAGAGGTGCGAGCCAGACTGGAGTGTGCTATCACTGGGGCATATTCACCCACCTCCCACACTTGCTCTGGACCTAAACATTGCTGCTGATGGCAGGCAGGGATCAGGTGAATGAGGAGAAGCTATCTTCTTTTAGTTCACCTGTTGCTTTTAGAGGTGGCTTTGCAATGACACATTGTGGGGACGAGATTTTCAGCATGTTATCCATGCTCTGCATATCACTGTCTCCTTGGCACACTAAGCTCTAAAATCAGACATGTGCTTTGGAGAAACTGGGACTGGAAGGAGAGAGTCTTTGATCCTTTTCCATTACTGGAAATCATCACAGAAGCACTAAAATGATGCAAACTGATGTGTCAAAATCAGAAATGCTTGATGCCCATTGATGCAGAAGGACTCGGGACGCTTCTGAGTGTTCCTGTGCTTGCTGTGAAGGCACAGGAGTGGGGCACAGTGGTACCTACTGGGAGCCAGGGTGTCAGCCAGGGTGCCAGCCCTATCACACGGGCTTTGGGAGGATGTTGCTTTATGAGATGAGCTGATGTTCATATGCAGCCAACAACAGATGATCTGCAAGAGTTTCTAAAAATTAGAGATGATCCCTCTTTTGTATGCGAGGCATTGCATCCAGTGCAGGCAACTTTCGTTTCTCCTGGATTATGAAGGATAGACATGAATTTGCTGCTGGACTGCAACTTGAAGGTTGCCTAGGGACCAGTGATCATGACCAGATTATATTCACCCTGGGCACAGAAAGGACATTCCTAAGCAGTAATTTATATCCTTCATGCCTTGAAAGAGCTAATTTCCCATAGCAGGGGGAAAATTATGAGTGAAATCAGCTCAGAGGAAACATTTAGATAGAAAAATGTGAATGAAAATGGTGAGCTCTTTCAGAAGAATTTCAGAAGCCACAAAAAGCCACAATTCCACAATCAAGAAAGAGGGCAGCGCTGGCCCAGAGCCCGTTCTGGTTCAGCGGCAAAGTGAAGGCAGCAATTAGAAATAAAAGAGCAGTTTATAACAAATGGGAGAGCGGGAGTAGATAGCAATCAATATAAATTAGAAATTATGAAGTGTAGAAAATGGGTAACAGAAGCTAAAGACATCAGGGAAAAATCATGGCGATGAACAGAAGGAAAGGGTTTTATTTAGTGTAGTAGGAGAAAAACCCAAGCTCCCAGCAACAGGATAAGCTTATCAGTAGACAGAGGTGGTAAAATGATTTATACTGGACCAGACATGGCAAAAGCAGTCAATAAATGTTTCAGTGCTGTCACTGGAAGGGTGCAGGCAGATGTGCAGGATAGGGGGATGGTAAAGTGTCTCTGTAGAAGAGTCATCTGAACAACATCTGCTAAAGATGAACATCAGGCTTGAAATTCAGAGTCCTCCAAAAGGTGGTAGGGAGTGGGACGTGGGGGAAGGTGCAGAGTGGGCAGGAGGGGAGTGAGGCAGCCCTGCACAGAGCCTGGCAAAAGCAGCTGGTGTGGAGCACATCTGGCAGAGGCTGAAAAGATGGGATGTGGTTGGTGCTCTGTGTCCCAAGAACAGTCCAGGATAGGGAATGGAAGGCTCTGGGACATGCTGCCCCTCTGTATCCTTTGGTAGCCAGGTCTGAGCACTGACTGCAGGGGAGAGGCTGGTGGAAGGATGCAGTTGTGCATTTGGTCTGCTGGGAGGGTGTGTGTCCTGTCTGCATTCATCCTATTCTTTATAAACCCGCTGATGATGCCATCCTGCAGCAATGAGCTGTGAGATGCGAACAGCTGCTGCCTTTGCTTTGAATGTGGTACCCCGTTGTTCCTCCTGATGCCTCCTACATCTTGTGTTAGTCAGAAACACCAAACATGGCTTTTCAGCTCTTCACCACCAAAACTAGCCTTTCACTCCTGTCTCTTATCTTGTGTCAGAAAGGTGGTCTGGATGACCTCATTGTCTCTGTGCAGTTATTTCAGAGCCTCCAGGCAATTTAATACTCTCTTTGTCAGCTCCTGAAGGGAGCAGCACAAGGAGCTGGGGTCCCTCAGGACATGCTGCGGGGAGATGGGAATGCTGCGAGCAACTCCCATGTCTAGGTTTTCAAAAACATGCTGGACAATCAGCACAGAGTCCCAGGAATGAATTGAGGGCTCGGGAGAGAGCCCATCATTGAGGGACTTGGAAGGGAAGAGTTCTGTCTAGCTTATCAGGGAGAAAATTGAGAGGCGCCTTGATTACAGTGTGTGTGGGTCTTTACAAGGAGAAAATGCTGGTTAGTGAAGGACTCTCTTTAATCTTGCAGAGAGCAGTGGAGCACAAGCCAGGCACTGGAAGATAGAGCCAGGGAATTTCAAGTTAGAATGGAGGTGCTTGGGTTTGCTCCTGCCAGTGACTGGGGCACGATCCCAAGGGCAGTGGTTAATCCTCCATCTCTTAATGTCTCTGAAAGTGGGCTAGGAGCATGCCTGGAAGAAAACCAAGCTGCTGGGTTTGGTCTTGGGATGTGCATGGTTGAACATCAGTGGACAGGAGGTCAAGAAGAGAGACCTATTGGTCCTTCCAGTATCTCCACCTGTGAAATGGGGCTACAGGTTCTGGGTGTTTGGTTGTGGTAAGCATCTCTTGGCTGAAAGGGATTGTGATGACGTGGTACAGGGCTGGATGTGGTCAAGCGCTCCACAGCTTTGCTCACTTCCCAGATATTTGCTGTATCCCACGTGGAGAGGAAAGGACCCGTCAGTCCCCCAGGGCAGAGCTGCAGAGCCTCTCAGCTTAGACATGCCCTTTATCTGGGCTTGTGTGCACTTGGCTGTCCAGGGCATTTTAACTAACCATGGGGAGTTTTCCAGCAAAGCCCTGGTAATATTTATACGTTTAGGAAATGATGCTTTCACACACACAGTTTTTGGCAAGGGTTCACTGCTGAGCAGCTGCCTGGGCTTGAGCAGAGCTGGAAGGAGAGCAGTGGCTGTGCACAAGCCGAGGCAAAGCTGGTGGCTTTTATTGGCAAGCCCAGGGGCTCACACCATGAGGGGAAGGAGCAGGTGGCTGGAGAGGGCTCGGTGCTTCGAGGCTTCCCCAGCACCACTCCCAGCAGTCTAGGACCCAGCAGGTTTGGGGATATTTTGTCCCCGAGTGTCTCTCTGGGTTACAGAAATGATGCCACAGGGCAGGGTGGGGTGCCTACCCATGGGTTTTGAGACCCTGCCCTAGTTTGGCTATGGTCAGCCCTTCATGACACAGCTTATGCCAGAGTCTGCGGTCTGACTGAGAGGGAGAAGGGTGAGCAGGTTCCTGCCATGCCTCCTGCTCTGAGGAGGGCAGGGACAGGTACATCGAGGACACGCTCACGGATACCATCAGTGCAAATATAGCCCCCGCTCCCCAGGATGCTCTGCCCTGTGTATTTTTATCTGCTGTGGCTGGCCCGCGGGGGCGGCTGCTCGCACCTCCGCAAGCGGAGCGCGGGACCTCGGCAAACAGGACGCGGCGGGTTCACGGCTCGACCCCGGGGCCCGGCGAGGAGGAGGAGGATGTACCATCAAAACAAGCAACGCTGGAGAGGAAGATAAACAAACAGACAGCTTCCAGTGCGGCCCCAGCCGAGGGCGAGTGGGAGCCCCGGGGCCAGGGCTGCCGGTGGTGCCGGCAGCGGTGCTGGCTGACGTCAGGGCGCCCGGGGGTCAGCATCCCTCTTATTGTTTCCCACCGGGGCTGGGAGCAGGGCCAGGCACCCGGCCCCCTCCCGTGTGGGGACACAGGCCAGCGGGGCAGGTGGAGGATGGCCAGGACACGCTCTGGAGCCACAGGCTGCTGCCACCGCGGGGTCCAGCTGGGTACCTGGCTGCTCACTGCCTGCCTCCAGCACCCTGCCTCTCCTTTTTAACAGGAGCTAAAAATAAGCCCCGGGTAGCGGAATGGCCACGATCTGGCCAAGGATGAAGGCGGTGGTGGCCTGCCTATTTTGCAGGGTGGGGACGGCATCCCTCAAACCCACGCCAGCTTAGTGCAGTGGAGAGGAAGCAGCCCTTTGGCTCCTTCAAACGAGGGATATTTTTAATTAGCGCAAGGTAGCTGCGGCTTTGCAGCTGTGACTGGGCCAGAACGGGGCTGGTGGCGTGCGTGGGACGTGGACTGCTCGCACGCAGGGTGCATGGCTCAGGGAGAACATGCTGTGGGTGCTCAGCTCGGCTGGAACCCCTTGGTGTGGGGCTGGGGAAGGAGCTGGTGGCCACAGTGCTGTTGCTAACAGGACTGAGCGGTGCAAAATCCGCACAGCCCTGTGCAGGGTGGCTCAGGGCAGAGGTGGCAGCATGGGGCTGGCTTGTCAGGCAGCTTGGATGAGCAGAGCAAGCTCTTGTGTGCTGCCAAGCATTTGTGCTGTGAGCCTCATGGGTGATGGTGTCTTGTTGTGGATTGGGCCACCTGGGCAGTCCTTGCTTCATGCCTGAGCAAGCTTTGGTAACATCATCCCATCACTGCCCTGGGGTCTGATTCCCACACTGGAAACACGGTGGGCCATGGCTGTGCTGAGCAGAGTGGGACACACACTGCCCTGCACACATGTGTGCTCCAGGAGCTGCACACTGCTGCAAGCAGGAATGGAGTGAGGGCTGCTTGTACTCAGTGTGAGCACGGGTACCAGAGCAGGAGCGTGAGAACAAGGCTAGGAATGTGCATGCTGGCACTGATGGGAACAAGGGGCAGAGTGCCACATCTGCTGGCTGAGGAGGACAGGGGACAGGGGCCAGCACTTAGTGCCCACAGTGGTGCACCTGGGGAGATGTGTTGGTGGTCACCATGGTGTGGGTGCTGACCACTGCCTGGGCACCCGCCCCCTGCGGTGTTTGCCATAGAGGCGCATGGTGGTCGGCGCTGCGGTGTTATTTATTTGCTGAGGCCCCATCAGGTGAGGGGCACCCAGCCAGGATGCACTTTCGGGGCTGCCACTGTCAGCCACAGGCCGCTTGCACAAGCAGTGAGTCAGTGGAGCTACATGCTGCTGAAACCAGACTTGGCACAGGCACACCAGAGCAGCAGTCTGCCCCAAAGTGCCCAGACCACGGGCAAGCAGTGAGTCCCTGGCTGCTGGACCAGGGCTAGGCTGGCTGTGACTGCTGTAGCCCTTGCCTCTGCCAGGGATGTGGATGCTGGCTCAGGAGCCCTGGGGCCATGCTCCTTCTGGGGATTGGGGGGTTTCACAGCCCAACCCCCTGTGACTGCGGCTGTGCCACTGTAGGGAGTGGGTGCACCTGGACCAGGTACAGGCAGCTGTCTGCTTGGTCCCAGCCCACTTTAGCCCAGCATCACCTGGTGGTTTGTTTGGGGATAGAGGGATGGACAAGCACCATGACAGCCACCCTCCCTGGGGTGCTGCACAGCCCTTGTCTGGTGTATGTGGTCTGGCATGTGCAGGGAGCCCTCCTTTGCAGTCGGGGTGTTCTTCATCCTCTCTATGCCATACCATGCTGTGCCATACCATGAAAGTTGTGCCACGCTCTGCTGTGATGTGCCAGGTTGTGCCATGCCATGTGTTGCAGGCAGGAAGAGGGGTGTCACAGACCTTCTGGCAGAAGGGGCCAGACCCTGCTCCTGCGGGAGAGGCCCCAGCCTGTGCATGGGCACTGGCTGGAGGAACAGCTCAGCTCGGGAAATGATTGATCTCGTGTCAGCAGGCGGTGGTTTGAGCCAGTGCCAGGCCTCAGCTCAAATGGGAGCATTGAAGGGGGAGAACCCCTTCCCCCTCCTGAAAGCAAAGCAGCAATCCCCCTGCCACCACCCCCGGCTCTGCTCCCACATCTTGGCCATTCCCAGCCCTGTGGCTGCAGGCAGTGCCCAGCCCTGGGAAGCACGTGAGGGGCAGCAGGGAGCACAGAGGTGTCTGAGGTCCTATCCCCACCAGGCTGGGCTCTGTGTTTGGGTTAGAGGAGGGCAAAGGGGGCATGCAGGGATGGTTGACAGGGGAGAAAGTGTGGAGCATGGTCTGCCCACCTCACCACTGTACCTCGCAGTCACCTGTCCTAGCTCAGGATGTGGCAGCAGCTCCTGGAAGCAAAGAACCTTTTGGGGAGGAAAACGGTAGACTTTGATGTGGCACTAAAGGCACTGCTCTGTGTCAGCAAGGGACGTGGCAATATCTCTGTCCCCAGCTGATAGGGTTTGGACTGGGGTATTGCCATCCCCACTGTCTCCAAGGGCAGAGGAGCAGTGCTGCCTGCACCCCTGGTGCTGCCCTCTGCAGCTCCCAGCACCCAATCTGTGCTTGAAATGGCCTGTCAGGCTTTTTCACCATGTCCCTGTGTGTCCTGAGCCCTTCACTAGCTCCCTCCATACCCACAGCTGCATCCCTTCTCCAGTGGCATCCACTGGCAGCTTCTATTGGTGTTTCTGAAGGCTGATCCCTCCCTATCCCATGGGCCAAAGCCTCTGTAGCCTCTTCCAGTTGTGTCAGCCCATGCAGAGGTGATAGTGAACAGCTGAGACACCTGGGCAGACCGCAGCACCTGGGAACGGGTTGCCCTGCACCCCAGGGAATACAGCCATTGGATTCCTGAGTCTGCCTGCTCCGACTCTGCTTGGACCTTTGCACTCTATGTATCTGTGTAAGGAAACAGGGCCATTCATGTATTTCTCTCTCTATTTATACCTCTCCCTTTCCGTATTTAGTGTGTGTGCAGGCAGAGGGGGCAGCAAATGCTGGGGCCACTGATGTTCTTGGCTCCAGCACCGGCTGGAATTTCGTCCTGGAATGTATCCTGAACCACTCTGAAAACACGAATAAATCTCTGTGTGTTGTGTGCATGTGTGTACACAAATACAGAGACAACGTATAGACCTGGAGCCATATAGGGCATTTGTGAGCTTTGCTATTTAAAGGAGGGAGTAGTTAGAGGGTTCTCAGCGAGGCAAACACCTCTGGATCAAAGGGATGCAGGGTACTCTGCTAGTGACCAGGCATCTTAGAAGATAGCTGGCAGTCACTTTGTCCTCTCCAGGGACCTGAAGCCACCCTGCTGGTGACATGCCCAAAGTAGCATGTTCTTCAAGCCCCAAGCAGTGCTCTGATCCTGTGGTGCCTGCATTTGATTGGGATCTCTGCTTCCTGGCCTCCAGCTTCTCAGTGAGAGCCCCAGAGAACCAGCTCCTGTGCTGCTAACACAGGCTGCAGAGCCTGATGTGGAGCTGTGTGATGTTGGGCAAGGATATCAATCCCTCTGTGGCATGGGATGGCCCAGGAATTCCAGAGCATCAGGGGTTGTCTCCTGAACATCAACTAATGCTTACAGCCCTTGAGGAGAGATCATGTGGGAAAGGAGGAAAAAAATGCTGGGTATCAGGTCCCAAGTAGGTACTGAGCTGGGCATCTCCTTGGGATGCTGCAGCATCTGGTGCTCATGGCTGTCTGGGAATGACAATGAAAAGGGGAAGATAGAAATTTGGTACCAGGTCCACAACAGGATACTTGGCCATGCCAAGAGGGCAGTTCTTCAGGAGATGCTGGCAGCTGCCTTGCTATGGGTCCTGGATGAGGTTCTGCTGGGAGCACCACTGAGTCTTCCCAGCACCTTTTGGACAGGAAATAGGCACCCTTTTTTTACCCCAGCTCAGGGTCATGGTGGCTTCTTGTCTTCTGGATGCTGAAAAACCTGATATCTTGGGCTGAAAATGCCCACGTTTGGTCTCTGGCCAAAGGCGATACGTTTGTGGGTGGGGGAAATGGGAGCAAATTCCTGCTGTGAGTCCTGCACGTGTGCGCGGGCGTGCGGATAGGGGAAATATAGTTTTCCTTTTGAAAAAAAGCCCTGCTTATTTTTATACAGAACTCCAGAAGCGCTGAAGGTGGAAACTTCGTCTGTCAGCAGCTTTCACAGGGGAGCAGGTCCCTGCCTGAGTTTGGGGGGAAACCACAGCTGGGTGTTAATGGGACTGTTAATGAATTAATGTTGGCTGCTGGGGGCCAGCGGGGAACCTGGCTCAGTGCAGCCTGAGCACATGGAGCCCTGCCCACACATGGGCTCCGGCACAGCTGCAGAAAGCCCCAGCTCTGGGAGCCATGCACTTGGGGAGGTGTGAGTCTCTTCCAGTCATGTCTCACCCTTTGGGATGTGGAAACACTTGGAAATGTGGCCACATGGCCAGTGGGGAGAGTGTCCTACACCCAGGAGTGTGGAAACAGCCAGGGTGGGTGTGCTACCTTTCCACTACAGGCATCGGCTGCCCGAGATGGTGATACCGTTTAAGGGTCTATATTCAGCTGCTGAAACTAAACCTTTAAAGCAATTTAAAGTGAAGTGCAATCCCCCCAGGTTTATTTATGGTCTGGAAGCCTGTTGCTCGGTTTGTGTGCCTTCAGCACCACTGGTCTCTGCACAGTACTGCTTATTTGCAGCCCTTCTTGGGATTATTTCTCTTTCTCCCCAAAATGTGGAGGAGCACCCATGTGAATATGATGAGCACAGCCATGCCCCATGCTGTGGACTTAGCAGTACCTTTGCAGATTTTTCACAGCTGGTTTGCTGGGAGCAGCTCTAGATGACACCAAGGAGGTCGTGCTAGCATGCTCACCTGATGCCAAAATGGTACGGTATGGTGAGGCTGAGAAATAGCACTGTATCCTGCTCAGACTGGAAATAAGAGGGAAAATGCAGAGATGATCTGGAAAAGAGAGAGGAAATTCTTTTTCTGCTGTGTCCTTCAGGCTCTGTGAATGAGATCTGAGCCTGTGAGATCTGAGCAAGCCTTTGGCATCTCCTGGGATTTCTCCCTCTGGTATCAGACACCTGGTGAACCAAGGGGGAAGACTGGCCATGCTGAGGGACAGGTGACTGTGCAGAGGAAGGGGTGACAATGCCAAAGAAGGAACGGCCATGCTGAGGAAGGAGAGGCTACACCAAGGAAGGGATGGCTGTACTGGAGAAGTGAAGATCACACTGGAGTAGAAATGACCATGCCCAGCATGGGACTGTGGATGGACTGCATCCCCAGCAGAAGATGCTGTTATGGATGGAGAGAGACAGAGACAGAGCCCCCTTCTCAGCTGAGAGGAAGGCTGAAATAGCCTGAGCCCTTGGGGACTTTGCTTGCTCTCCAGGGATACTGTGCTTGATGTGGAGACCACTTGGAGTGACTCTCACCTCAGTAAGGAAACCTCTCTGAGCATTTGGGCCCAGTACCTTTCCTGGGACCCTGTGCTGGTTCTTCTGAATCAGTCTCCAAGTTTGTAGCCAACATGTGCTATTCAGCATCAAAGCAGTGGGGCTCAGCGCCTGGATAGGGCAGTGGCTGGGCCCCTCTGGCAGGAATGCTCTTTGAGAGGGTGGGCTTTACACAACTTGCTCCCCAACACTGGAGAAGGTCCTTCAGATCCCAAATTCCAGCTGGGAGGGACTCTGAGGCGCCTCTGTGCCCGGCTGCCCAATCTTGCAGTCCAGCTCTGGCTCCACTGGGCCTAGAGCCTTTCCCAACTCTATCTCAGACAGACGGATATCCCAAAACCCACTGGTCCCAGGGGCTCCCACTCTGGGTCCCTCTGGCTGAATGAGGTGGTGTGCGTGTGCCCAGACTGTCCCCTCCTGTGACTGTACAGTACACACAGCTAAATATATGTCCGTGCAGATACAGGAACTCAGAGGGGTTGAGTGATGCTCCTTTTCTATACCTCTTTTCATGGGGAGAGCTAATGAGATTCATGTCATTAAAGGGCTGATGTTTTGTGGGATGGGAACCTTTTAAACGGGATGTGTCCTGGCTTAGTCATGGCAAATATTTACCAAAAAAAAAAAAAAAAAAAA
>NC_031776.1:22071804-22077254 GCF_001522545.3 Parus major
AAAAAAAAAAAAAAAGAGAAAAAAAAGAGAAAGAGAAAAAAAAGGGACATACCGTATAAAATTAGAGTTCTGAAAATAGTATTTAGACCAAGTGAGAGAGAGGAACCTAAAACAGAAAATACAGCCCAGTCTGTTCAGGAGTCAGAGGAAGAGAGAGTGGGGAGGCGGGGGAAAGCCAGAGATAAAACGAGAGAAACCTCGGCAGTAAAAACAGCATCTTGGTAAATAGACTATTAAAAAAATTCTGACCCGCTTTATGGCTTTCTTGGCTGCCGTTCAGCTGTGCTGCCCTGGCCGGCACGGAGGGAAGGTAGCAGGAGCCGGCGTCTGTGTGGATGCTCAGAGCCCCAGGACGCGGCTTCCCCCCGCCCCGGAGCAGCCGCACAGGGCGTTAAATTTAGCCACATAATGATGGCCCTGAGGAGGCAGCCTTTTGTAGCCACACTGTAATTACTGCCTCGCTTATAAATTTTATTTTTCTTATTATGTTTCCTCCTCCTCCTCTGCTGGGGAAGGGGTGGGGGGGGTCTCCCACACTCCCATCAAACCCACAGCTCTCTGAAGAGAAGGGGGTACCATGGGATATAGGGGAAGAGGTGGGAATGACTGCCCAAACCCTGTGCTGCTCTCCTGCCCCAGTGCCTGCGTTTGGGGATGGGGGAGGTGTTGAGCTAACCCCAGTGGGTAGGGTCCCTGCAACCTAAAACATGGGTGTCTTGACCCCCCTGATACTTAACTTCAGTCTCTCAGACTGCTTTGGAGATTGACTTGTGCAGGCAGGAGCAGGGGATCTCTGGTGGGGCTGCAAGCCCATGTCATAGCCAGCCAGCCAGGATCCCCACCAGGCTGTGGGGGATGCAAGGAGAAGCTGTCTGGCCCTGCTTGGCAAGTCACTGGTCCCAGCCCTGCTCCTCTCAGAGGTGGGGAAGGAGAAAAGGGCCACCTCCTGCCAGGAGCGGGCAGAGGGTACGGCTCCTCTCCGAGCCAGTGCAACTGGGGGACAGCTTCAGGCCGGGCAAGAACGTGCCAGAAAAGGTCTCGTTCCCCTCTTGTTTTCCCAAAACAAAGGAAACAGCCTTGCATTGCTGGAAGTCGCGTGCTCGGGCTGTGCTAGCTTGTTATCATCCGATAACCTGGCGACCTGGGAGCTGCCCTGCTCCTCACCCGTCGAGCCTGCACTACGGGATGCGAACAGCTTCCGCATGAGCTGCCCTTTGCAGAGATCCGTTTTCCGCTCCCCGGGCTGGGGGGGACAGTGGGGGGGGCTGCCACGATGGCCCTGGCTGGCCCCAGCCTCACCATGTGCCACATGCCTGGAAGGAGATCTGCCCCTGTCAGTGGTGATGGATGGTGAGGGCAGAGGAAAGGCAGAGATGGCAAGTGTCTTGGCATGGCCCATGTGCTGCCATCCCATGTGCAGCGTGGAAGGAGATGTGGGACTCTGCTATATTTTGCTTTGTCCCATGCAAATTCCTTGAGAGCACCGTGGCCAGGCTTTGCTGTGGAGCAGGATGGGCAGTGTGCAGGGCTGGGGGTGGCAGGGGCCTCTTGGGACATGCAGTGATGACTTCAGGGAAAGCAGCCTTGCAAGCTGCCAAGGAAGGCGGTCCAGCACCAGGACTGCCTGCTTTCCGTTCCAGCTTTGCCCCTTCTCCCAAGCTCTTGCCTTGGGCAGTGATGCCAAGGTGCCCTAGGGACTTTGATGGGGCTGGTGGTCACAGTGGTGTTCAACTATCACTGTGGGGACATGTTTGGGGGAGCATCTCCTCGGCAGGGCTGCGTATGGGGCACGTGTGGAACCACAGCAGTCTCACCAGCTGTGCCCAGGGGAGCCGGCTCATCCCAAAGCAGCCCCTTTCTCCTGCCCTGTGCTATAACGGCTCTGTTCAACACGATGATGACCTGAAGCAACCTCCATCCCTTGCTCAAGTACCCATTTCAGGGCAGGTAGGACAATACTAAATCAACTCCTTTAAAGCCTCCTGACCTGCAGCCCCACAGACGTGCCGGTCTCCATCCCTCCCTCATCAACTGCGGGCACACTGGGGTCTGGTGCGCTGGCCAGCTGCCCGGGCACGGGGCTGCCTCGGCTGCTGGCCAGGAAGCTCCTGGCCTGGCTGGGTCTGTGCCCTGATCCTCCACCCCACTGCGGGGTCCGTGGCTTGCGCCGGGCGCCAGGGATTCAGCACCGAGGTGGTCGCAGGAGTCCCCAGAGACAGCAGCCACCACCTCACTGGTGGTGGCTTGGGAGCCTGGAGAGCGCCATGGAGCAAGAGACAAAGTGCCCTTTCAGCCTAAGCCCTGGAAAGATGTCTCTGTGTGTGTGCAGAGGTTAATGCCGTCGGCCCTGGGGAGAGGAGTGGAGAGGAGAGAGCACGAGCTGGCTCCGTCCCCACCGGGAGCTGGGAGCCATCCCTGCACGTGTGCCTCTGCATGTGTCTGCGTGTGCCTCTGTGTGCAGGAGGCTTATGCATTTCCGTCTCGTTATATTTACATGCGTCATGTGTGCATCTTACTCATCACTGTGTTTTTCTTTCCTTGTTCTTGGGTCTTTCCCCCACCCCCACCATGGATCTGTAATTCTTATGGCATTTTATTCTTCGCTTTTATTTTTTTGTTCAAATCTAGTTTTGGAAGTTTCTGCCTCCTTAGGAAAATAAACTGTATTTTTAGTGCCTGTCTGTAACGCTGCTGATGCCACCTGCCCCTGCTCATCGCTTACTCACTACTCGTTTAAGCTTTTATTTACCCCTTTGCCTCGTGCTGGGGTGTGGGGGCAACCAGTGGCATGCTGGAGCTGAGCAGCATGGCAGGAGCACGCCAGAGTTGTCAATGAGTGAAAGGCAGCTCCAATCTGGCCTTTATTGAGGTCTGGATTTGCCTAGCTCTGGAGCAGCCTGCCCTGTAATCAGTCAGCCACCAGAGTTGGCCAGCCTTGTAATAAAGTAGCTCTATATTTATTTGTTCTGTTTATACACTGCTCTGTAATAAGTTGGGAGTCTTCCCCACTCGCCCCATTTTCTTTGGGAAGTTCCTCTGGGTCTCCGAGGGGATCTGCCATGCTGTGTACAGTGGATGCTTGGGGCCCTGCATCCTGCGAGCTGCTCTGGCCACATCTGGGCCATGTCTCCCCCAATGTCCAACTGTTCCCAACCTCTCCCCAGCATTCCAGCCCCATTCCCCAATGCAGAGAGCCCCAGTGGCTCCCCTGGTACCCCACATCTCCCCATGGCCCCTTCTCCTCCATCCCTGTTGCAGCCAGCGCTGCCTCTGTGAGTCCCCCTCCCTCCCTCTCTAGATCAACCTTGGGTCTTTTTAAAATACATTCATTAAAGGGAGCTCAGTTGCCCTTTCTCCAGCGAGGCTGGAACACTGACAGCCTGTTCACCCGCGTGTCTGTAATTAAACTCAATCTCTGGGTGAATACAACAATGTGACTGCACAGAATAATTCCTGGAGATCCTGACGCCGAGGAGGAGTGTGGCCTGTAAGCGGCCCATTCACGCCTGGCTTTCTATAAATACTTTACTATGTGGCATTAAGAAAACTTCAAGCCCTTTCTCCCCCCCTCTTTTTTTTTTATTTTTTTTTTTATTAGTGGTACATAATATAGTAATTGTGTGACTAGAAGGTCTCCCCTGTGCCTGCCCGGGTTCACAGGCCTGGGTGTGACCTTGCACTGCACTGGTCGAGCATGGGAGCCATGCCCAGGGACTGCTGTGCCCAGGGACCTGCCAGCCTCACCAAGGGGATGCAGGTGGCCTGCAGAATCCTACATCCCAGAACTCTGCCAAGATAAAAGGCTTACATCCCTAAAACCCTTCCCAATGGTATCTCTGCTGGCAGCAGTGCTTGGCTGATACGTGTTCTGTGGTCCTGGAAGCTGTGGCTGCTGGAGAGAGATACTGATGGATATTGGAGAAGGGAGAGGAAGGACAGGCGTGGGGGAGCATCTCTACATTCCCATGGCTATCAGTGTGGCTGCTCCTCAGGTTCCAGCCTGGTAGCTCTCTAACCTGGGATCTTTGAGAAGCCACAGGGGAACTCCGCAGGTCCCATGATGCCCAAGGACAGGGTTAAGTGTGTGTCCCAAGTGTGATCACTTCCTGCGTGCTGTCCCCTGTGCTTCCCTGAGGCCATGCCTGCTCTCCCCTCTCCTTGAGCCTACTGATGGCATTGCTGGAAAGGTGCTCAAGCATGCCCGGGTCCATCCAGGGAGACCATCCTCTGGCTCTGTAACTTTCATCGATGATGCTTTCCAAAGCAGACACACAGAGCTATTTTCTTCAGCCACGGGTGTGCCAGCCCCCCACACTGCTCAGCTCCCCAGGCAGGAGCCCTTGGCTGGCTCCTGGGACACTGGCACTACAAGTGCCTGTCATGGTGCAGAAGCCACGGTCACAGAGCAGTCAGCTCCCTGCCTGCCTGGCTCTTGCTCCCTGTATTTGGAGACCTTGGGGTTGCAAAGAAAGCAGGGCTCCCTCGCCCCACTCCTTTGACCCTCTGAAGAGCTGGAGCACAGAGACTGAAGACATGGGCAGAGGATGGGCATCCCATGCTCACTCTGCCACCTGGTAGACATGAGGATATCGCTGTGTTTGCATGGCCAAGAGTAATATTAGGTCTTTGTGCTGTGTTGATGTTCTTGAAAGCCACAATGAACATTAATATTCATGAGCCCACTCCACCTCATCCATAGTCATGTAGCATCCCTCCACAGTGTGGTCCCTGTGTGTTTTTCACTTGTGTGGCAGCGTAATGCCCCAGGGAGTGGCAATGTGCAGAGCCAGAGCTGAGCAAGGGCCATGGTTGCTGGTGCAGGATGAGCTGTGGAAATTTGGGGACTGGCTCTCCTTGGGTGCTGCACTATTTTGTGGCTGTCTAGTTGAGCTTGAAGATAAGCAGACCCACAGGTCTAGAACAGGGACCTCCAGTGTCCCTGCTCTCCCCCACAGCCAGGCATTTCTCCAGCTGCTGCAGCCGTGTTCATGCCTTGGCACCCCTGCCTTGGTGGGGTAGCCTCTAAACTTGTCTCGCAAAAGCTGCCCAGTGTCTCTGGAAGCCCTGGTGGTGCAGATAAAGTGCCAGGAGAATTTCAAGTGCCTCCCATCCCCTCCATCTCTCACTTCACTCTGCTTTGCTGCTGAAGTTTCCCTGCACGGTCCCCCACCTGCTCCACTTCCCAGATTTATTTTGTGGGACACCCCAAACTGTCCCCCCCCAGCCCCAGCACTAGGGACTTGGAGCCCAAAGGAGGAACATTTGCATGCTCATCACTGCCACGCTGCTGCAGTGTGGATGCGCTGGGTGTCGGAGCGCGGGGCTGTGGCGGCGGTGGGTGACAGGGACGCGGCAGATGGCGCCCTGGTTCCGGGCACCGCCTGCCCGATGGGCTGCGGCGGCGGGGCCGCGCATCCGGCACTGCCCCTGGGGCGCTGCATCCTGCATCC